>NC_143549.1:127360000-127600000 GCF_054136105.1 Typopeltis vanoorti
CTTCAATAATTAGTACATCTTGCTTTGGTATTGTTTCTATTGTCTCTGTCAGATCTTTGTAGAATAGGACAATATCTTCATCTGTGCTGTCAGATGTGGGTGCATATATCTGGACTATTGATATGTTGAATGGCTTTGCCTGAAAGCTTGCTACTATCATTCGTTCATTGACTGGTTTGTAGCCCAACAGTGCCTCTCGAGCTCTTTTGCTAAGAAGGAAGCCAACTCCTGTTTCGTGCATGGTGTCATGTCCTGACCATATTACTTCGCATCCATTGATCTCTCCAGATGATGTCCATCTCATCTCTGCCAATCCCAGTATATCCCACTGATATCTCTTCACGAAGCAGTTCTAATTTTCCTGACATTCAGAGTGTCCACACATTCCACGTTCCTACTGATAACAGTTCTGTTAGTTTCAGTTTCTGTTTCGTTTCGGTATCCCACTTTTCGATCCAACGCCGATCGCTCCATTGGTATCGCGGGCCTTGTTTATCCGGGCGACGCCCGAGCCGGGATGTTGTAGCTGTTGATTGTATAGGCATCAGATAATAATCGTGTGTTTTCTTTACGGTCAGAGCATCGACACTCATCTGACCGACCCTCCTCCTTTATCCAGGCTTGGGACTGGCATGAGACCCCTAAGGATCCCATGGCAAACTACGTCTCAGTTTTATGTGCAATGCGGACATAAAATTTTTCCGCATAAGATTACAATTAAAATGGCTCAATTAAACCCAAAATGGAGATGACTCGTTAGATTTTAATATCGAATTTAAATAATCAAAGCCGAGTTACCGTAATCTATAATTTGAAAGTTTTGCAATTTGTTTTCCACCTCTTCAAACGATCAGGTTGAAACAAAAATCGAGTCGGTGTTGATAGATTCACTTACAGAATTAATAAAATCCGACCAAGCAGAATGGAGGATTATTATGCGCTGTTATCCCCTCCAATTCCCCCCCCCCACACACACACACACATACACACTAATGTGAGAAGACTCGAAAATGAAGAATAAACAGTAAAGGGTGTTTATGCATTTTGCATTCAAAAAAATAAGAAAAAGAAAGCAACACTTCAGGCGTCGCACATTAAATCGTACATTTAGTAAAGCACCGTTTACCTAAACAGGCACTTCGCTGTCTGCACGCACGAGCTCGGTACCGCTATCGATTATTTTATTATCCCTGTGGTCGTAACCTGTGAACATACACGGAGCGAGACCACAGTGTCCAGTGACCTTTATCCATCCCCCTCCTCTCTTGCACAACTACGTCGTCACTTCATTACGGTTTCATCGTAGCGACAGGCGGCCTTACCTCGTTCACGGAACCGCTCTCCTTCCCCTCTGAGCTCGCTTTCTCTCACTCGTCTAGTTTTGAGCTCAAACTTTCCGACTCGTCGCACTCCACCCCGCAAGGCGTGTTATCGTTCGCTGATCTTTAACCTCGTGGAATGCTATAATTGAAACTCGGAAACCCGTGAGTTTGCATCGTCTTGACATTTTCGGTCAGACTAGCGACAGACTGATGTCGTCGTTTAGCCAGTCAAAATACAGGCTGGTTCTGTCAACAGTCGGCCGTAACCATAAGTTCATTTTTGTTTACGAGAGAGAACCGATTATAACATCATGTTGATGTTAGTGACCACGTCACTAACGTCATCCATTCATCGTGCTGCTTTCGTTTTCCCTTCCTTAACTATCTCTGCTACTTCAGCGCCATGGTAGACGAAACTTTAATAGCATGATGGACGAACTGTGATGAGTTTTACGACCAATGGCGACTCATGGCTTGAAATCGTAGGGATGCTGCAACTTTCGAAACATACATACACACTGTAAGTACAGTGTATACGTGTTTGGATAAAATATCAAAATTATGGTAAAAATTAAAAAAAAAATTACGCATGAAAAAAGATTGTTTGTTATCGATAAAATTATACAGTTTGGTATAATTAAAAATTACTTAAAAATAAAATCCATTCCTTTAATTACAATTAAAGGAATGGATTTACAATTGTTGGACATTACAATTAAATCCTTTAATTGTAATGTCCAAATATTTAAAGAGACAGAGTAAACACGATAAGCACTACGAACACTCTACTACTGGAGCAAACTGCATATAAACAGTAGCAGTGGAACTGCGCGACGGACAGTGCCGCATTACGCTAATAGCTCGCATCTCACTATGACATGCATTTGTTTGCGCGCGTAGCAATATGACACTGTGGTAAACACAGTGCTGCAAGATGGATTTTTATAATTTTTTATACAAAATAAGAGAATTGTAAAGGATTGTTGATGATAAAATTAAATATTACAAGCAAATATAAATAAATTAATAACTATATTTATAGATAGAGAAAAATTGGGATGCTGCAGTTCCGCAGTGCCTATGTACGAGTCGCCCCTGTTTACGACCAACGTCTGCAAATGAGGAACGATTGCATATTAAACATGTAAATAAATAAATGAAGCTGTCACCTGAGTAGATCAATTTGGTCTTCAGTTCCATCGACAAATAGTGCGCTAGCATTCTTGTACAGTGACGTCATTCGTTATCTAATCCAATCGAAATTCACAGTTATTTTCATCCTATGCTTTATCGCTTTATTCATCTACATTATTCACATAACTTTGTATGATTTCGAATCCATTTGCGTTTTATTTTATGTTTATTTTTTATTTTAATCCCGCTCAGCCTAGAAACAGAAGAGGCCGCATTTCTCAGATATATCTTTTAGGAGGTAAAATTATTTTAATAGGCCGTAGTCATATTCATAGGATACATCATACGCTTGTTTTCCTAAATGCATGATTAGCACTTCGAGAAAGTTACAAAACAAAAGATTGCCTAGAGACGAGCATCGTACCGAATGTAGTTGCAGTAGTAGAGATCAGTAATTTAGAAATTTAGTCTTCATTTAATTACTTCTTACTTAGCTTTAAATAGATTCGTTCTCTTTAATATTAATATTTGCAGTTAAAGCCTCGTCTATTTCAGCTGTTAGGATTGTGATCGTTCTTTGAGTGGATGTGTAGTAAGCCAGAGTAGATTATAAATGATCTAAGTGATTATGGGAATGATTAAGTCAAATCGAGTTTAGAAGGTGCCTGATTAGCGATAATGATGTGATTATTGAGAACGTGCAAGCCAATAGCAAGTCTGATTCATTGGTGGCATGAAATTAAATAACTTTATATGCAATCAATTTAAATATATTTAAATAAATAAGATTTTCCTTTAATTTTTCTCTTTTTTTCTTATTTTACTCTTAAAATACTTTTATTTTTTAACTAAAGTGGAATAAACTTGCTTTTAATACTATTTGTTAAAAGCATTTTAGCAGAGGACACGTTGCAGAATTGACTTTTTACGTGATTTTAAAACTTCCACTGATTTTCGGTTCAACGTTATAGATTCGACGTTTTCTTTTGCTAATTCCTTCATTTGTCATTTAAGACAAATCTATTTTTCTTTATAGCATCATAAAGTCTGTATAGTATAATTGCAACAAATATTCATGGGGCTACTAGATGTTTATTAGAGATATGCGTGTTAGACATAATATAATGTTTTAAATAACAGCTTCCCACATGTAAGATAAAACTAATATAATTTATTATTTCTGTGTATTTCGCTTATATCATTAGCTTCATTCTGGGAGAAGGCAAAAGCATTGGCTACAATATTTAAATTATGAACACATGAACGAGTCATATAACATGCGTATAATATCACTTGTCTCGGTCGCAGCTGAAGAGTAGGAGGAATCATTTTCGGAGTTCAGAGAATTGGGCATATATGTATAATTAATTAATTAATTAAAAATTATAAATAGTTAACAGCAATAACTTCCCAAATCAGAAGTAAGGCCTGTGCCTTCAGGCTCCAAAAATCTTACACAACCTTAATATCTTTGGATTCTAATAACAGCAGAATGGCCAGTTTGTCCAAAGTAGCAAAGATGAGAAGAACAAGGTTTTTGATAAACACCAGGCAAGCATTGAGGTGATAATGTGTCTTTAATAGGTGATAAGAAAGATGACAACTTCCAGGCTGGTTTGAAAGTGGTATACAGATGATATCTGCTAAGGGCCCTTGTTATTTGTTTAGATGTTACTTTGCGAATCCTTTTAACATCAGATTGCAAATCCTTTATGCGAATCCTTTTAATATCAGATTGCAGTCTGGAAGAGGGATGATAATTATCAAATATTTTCTGCATCAAGGGTCTCTCTATACAGTAAGTGTACTGGATTCAAAGTGAATGCAACAGCAATCTTCACTTTTTTGGGTACTTTAATGCATCGTAACTCTGCTAGTGAGCCTCCGTAGCTCAGTCGTTATAGACGAAGCCCTTTGACCGGAAACACCTGGATTCGATTCCCATCCAAGACGTGAAGAACCTTTATCTGGTGTCTCTTTCGACTAAAGGTGAGTTAGTGGGTCTCATACTGAGGTAGGGGTTTTTCCAGCTTAAACCTCGGGTTTTTCGTCCCCCAGAACAGGTAAACTGTCCCTTGAACACTCATCTACAGACATAGGGACGCATAGGGCCAACCTTATCCTCGAGAAGGTTGTGTTTGCAAGAATAAGAAACCTTTATACGGTAAAAAGGTAGAAGAGGAGGATTAAGAAAGAATAAGAAAGAAACTCTGCTGGTAACTTTGAATTTGCAGTTTACAGGAAACCATCCTTTAGAGGCAGATATATCCACGCATCTTCACATCATCATCCTTCACAAAAAAAAGTAATCATCTAAAGCCTTGTCCACCGATCTCGCAAAATTTGTTTCATGAGTCTCTTCCACTAGAAGAATTAAATAAAGTAAATATTATTCTATTACTTAATGGATGCAGCGAGAAAAGAAAATATTTGATAATTATCATCCTTCTTCCAGACTGCAATCTGGTGTTTGGATCAGCGTATTCTACCTTAAAAGAACATCTGAACAAATAGGACCCTTCGCAGATATATTTTGTAGCCCGGAAGTTGTCATCTTTCTTACCGCATATCGAAGATACATTATCACCTCTACTTTGGTGTTCTTAACTTGATGTTCTTAAAATTTAAGAACATCAAGTTAAGAACTTGATGTTCTTAAACACAGAGTTCACAGAGATGCTATACTATAGTAAGTTCAAAACTGATCGTCTAATTTTTGAATCGTGTGAATCCCTATGCCACCGTCCTAATCTTAATCAGACAGACTGTATGCCTGTCTCTAAGTTTTGGGAAGTGAATACTGTTAATTGTGAACATTTTTAATGAATTAATTAATTATACATCTATACCAGTGGTTCTCAAACTGGGTGCCGCAAGTATGCCACAAGGGCGCCGCAAAATTTTGAATCGTTTATTTGAAAAAAGCAAAATATTCAATTTGCCACAAATAACTAAATCAAAAACAAAAAAATTATATATTTTGATTTTAATGGATGAAGCATGTATAAAAATTATAATTTTTTGCATCACTCATATTATATCCTGGGATTTCATTAGATCACCACGTGTCGTAGTAACTAGATATGTGACGGCACATAAATACTGGGGAAAATGAACTAATGAATGGTTAGTTGCCCTGCTATCTGTTTTAGTATTTCTCTGTTCAGTGTGACAAGTATTATACATGATCATTTCCCCTAAACAAAATCATGAGTCTTTTGTCATCGGTGAGAATAAACGAAGTACGATATTAAAGTCGTTAAATTCAGTGAGTAGAGGTTTCTCTTATTGTTATATATTCCAACTATAACGAGAGACATCGTATAAACAAATGTTTTTCCTTTTTACATCCGGAAAAAAAATTATTTACTTGAAATAAATTTTAAAATAAAATATTAAAGTTACATATGCCCTTCAAAATCATGAATAATTTTTTCCTTAAAAAAAGAAGAAGTGAAGATTCTGACGATCAAGAAAGGTCTACTTGTAGCAAAGCTAACGAACTAATTCGCACTAATAAATTATCAAAAACTGATACTTGCATTAATGAAGATTTGACTATTTTTATCGTTCAGAAACAAAAAAGCACTAATGAAACAACAGAAACAGAAAGAATAAGTTAATGTAAAAAGGGAACAATGAAAAAGAATGTAAAAACTCGTTTATATCAAGAGAGCTATCTAAAAATTGGATTTACGTGGTGTGGTGATAAATTAATTCCCAAACCTAAGTGTATTTTGTGTGGTTTGGTTCTATCAAATGAGGCTAGGGTTCCTAGCAAATTATTGCGACATTTCTCCACAAAACATGACAACTTGTCGAATAAAAATCCTGAATATTTCAAAGAGTTAATAAGATTACAAGAAAAACAAAGTAAAAGTTTTGTAAGAAAGTTCACAATTTCCGACCGAGTTCAAGAAGCGAGTTATTTAGTCGCTGAAATGATTGCGAAGGAAATTAAGCCTCATACTATCGGCGAAACCTTGATTCGTCCGGCCTGTTCAGCAATTGTGAGAACAATTTTTGGTACTGAAGCAGAAGAAGAAATAAAGAAGATTCCATTATCAAATGATACTATGAGTAGACATATTAATGATCTGTCAGTCGATATTGAAAAGTCAGTTATAACCAAAATAATCGAATCAAAATTTTTCAGTTTGCAGTTAGATGAGTCAAATGATATCGGTGGTAAAGCACACTTACTTGTTTTTACTCGATTCATTGAAGATTATAAAATTATCGAAGAATTTCTATGCTGCAAGGAATTCGAAAAAACTACGACGGGAAAAGATGTTTTTGATATAATGAACACATATTTTAATACAAATGGTCTATCTTGGAAAACTTGTGTGGGTATATGTACAGATGGTGCACCTTCTATGGTTGGAATTACAAAAGGGTCTGTTTCCTTTGCTAGAAAAGAAAATGAGAACATTATAACGATTCATTGCTTCATTCATCGTGAATCATTGATGGCAAAGACAATAAGCTTTGAATTAAAAAGTGTATTAGAAGAAATCATTCAGATGGTTAATTATATCAAGGCCAGACCATTAAAATCTAGAATATTTGCAGGACTATGTGAGGAGATGCAATCTCATTATAAGAATCTTCTTCATACCGAAGTAAGATGGCTTTCAAAAGGTCGTGTATTGGATCGTTTTTTTTTGAAATTAAAGAAGAAATATTAATGTTTTCCAAAATGAAGACAAACCAGAATTCTATAACTTATTACAAGATGATTTTTGGTGTTCCAAACTAGCCTATTTAACAAACATATTCGATCATCTGAACAAGCTGAACTCCAACATGCAAGGAAGAAATGAGAATATTTTGACATCTACAGATAAAATTAAAGCTTTTAAAGATAAAATAAAAATGTGGAAGATAAAATTAAGCACCGACAATATAGAAATGGTCCTTAACGTTGCCTCCAGAAAATGTAAGAACACTGATCTGCAAAAACATATTTACAGTCATTTAACATCGTTAGAAGAAAAAATTGACTATTATTTTCCAGACATTTCAGTCGATTTATACGATTGGATTCGAAATCCATTTGTAGAGTCAACATCAGCAATGAGTGAGTTAAGTCTTATAGAAGCCGAAGAATTAATTGATATAAGTAACGATCGTACGTTGAGATTGAAGCATTCAGAAATGTGTCTGAATTCATTTTGGATAACAACTATGAAGGAGTACCCCAAGATAGGATTCAAAGCACTTAACATCTTATTGCAATTTTCTACATCTTATTTGTGTGAACTGGGTTTTTCTGCACTCGTAAATATTAAAACAAAGAAGAGAGAAAGACTAAAGGCCCTTGAAAATGAGATGAGAATATGTCTCTTAAAAACAAGGCCTAATATCAAAGAAATATGCAAACAACACCAGGCACGTATTTCACATTAAGTTCATATTTTATTATCTGAACCTTTATAATAGCTTTTGTTTTGTATGTTTTGGGGTTGTTTGAAAATAAACCAATTTAGTTTACATAAAATCTGTTTTCTTTTAAACACACTTTCCTTCATATCCTTAGTATCTGCAATATCAATTTATTTATGGGTTATATATGCGAGTCTTTCAGAATCCATTAATCGGCACTTTACACTCTATAAAACGCAAATAACACTAGGGGTGCCGTGAAATTTATTTATTGATTTTAGTGTGCCGCCAGACAAAAAAGTTTGAGAACCACTGATCTATACCCACGTCTCTGAACTCTAATACAATCGCAACCAAGACACGTGATATTATACTCATGCTTTTTGACTCGTTCCAGAATATAAATGTTGTTACAGTTCGTCTACCTTCTCCATGAAAGAACGTCTTGACATATTGAGCGAAATAAATAGGAGTAATAAATTATATTTAGTTTTTTCTTACATCTGTGAAACGGTTATTTAAAAATATGATACTATTCATGTGGCTGCGTTTAATAATTAGAACCAAATTTCTGTTAAGTGTGGTCCAAGATTTATTATTCGGTATTTTGTAATACGAAGGGCGATAAAATATTTCTGGTCTTGCGTCTGCTAGATCGAACTGCTGCAGTTTAATTCAACACTTTTCCATTTGATGGAAGCGGAACAGAATTTATTAGTTCATTAGTGGCTTATTTCAGAACTTCGATATTGAAAAGTAATATTAAAAACTTCTTACATTGAATTTTGAAATATACGTTGCTTATTTTCTATCTTTAAAGGAATTAATTTACCATCGTATTTTTAAATTAATGCGTAACACTTACCATTTTTGTTTAAATGTAAGCATACTACGGTAGATTTCTTGTCTTTGCTATTAATTTATGCGAGATGTAATGTGTTTTTAAAGGATGGTTATGTGTGTTGTATCATTTGCATTTCTACTCCATCAGAAATGACAGACTTGAAAACAAGATGACGCTCTTGAATCATATTATGCTTCAAACGCTGTAGAATAGAATTCAGAAAGTTCGTTTTTCTGAAAATATGATGAAAATGACATTATTATCTTAGAGAGAAAAAAATGCAAACGGGAAATTTCTTTTCATCACACATCGTGTTATACGTAAAAACAAAACAATACAAAAAATAAAGAAAATAAAAATTTAAAAAATTAAAAATCTACCGCCGCTTCTTTTGGATGGAAATTTAGAACAGTTGTTAATATCAATTCAACTGGACCGCATTTTAATAGATTTTGATATTAAGATTTTTTTTTACCTATGTTTACGTTTTTTTTAATTAACTGTTTTTTAAGCATTTTATTCGAGCAACAACTGAGAACAGAAAAATACTGTACAATGAAGTATATTAGTTTAATATAATAAAGATAAATATCTCAACCAAAAATGAAAAATCAGTGAACCGAATACTTCTATTTATTAGAATTATATGTCAACATAAAATTTCGTTATGGTAGTAGGAAAGCGCAGTATTCTAACAAGAATACTTAAATTAGGGTAAGCATCGTAAACATGGAGAGAGAGAGAGAGAGAGAGAGAGAGAGAGAGAGAGAGAGAGAGAGAGAGAGAGGAAACCAAGATTTTATTATGTTTAATTCTCTTTTCAGATCACACCCGAGAAGGGGTGATCCAAACGAACGATCGCCTACGAATCGTGACAGGGAAGGTAAATGTTTCCTACAACACAGTCAAGTCTGCCTTAACCACGCTTCACGATAAATACGACACGTCCAAGGCTGAACGGAACATGTTTCGCAGGTACACCATACTGAAGGCCATGATTAAAGAAGTGATCCAATTAGACGCCCAATATTGGGTCCTCTTAGACGTCCCCAAACAGGATAAACAAGAGCAGGTGACCACCTACGTCCTCCGCGCATGCGCGGTACTCGAAAAGGCAAACGAAACTAAACCTGGAGAAACGGGCAAGACTCAATCAACACAAGCAGAGGAAGAAGCCAGAGAACGAGAAAGGAAGGCAAGAATTGAAGGTAAGTCTGAATTGAAGGTCCTTGTAGCTCGACACAGGTGCGTGCTAGAACCTTATGCAATCATGGCATCCAAACTTGTGATTATAGAAATAAATTGAAAAGCAAAAGGATGGTACTGCATTTATGACCTTTTGTTCGTCTCGTCTGGGGAATTTTTCGCTTCCTTTCGCTTCAAAGTGTGTTCTTCATAATCCGTAGATGTCAAATTGAGTCGTTTCCCAAAAGGAATGTCTTTTAATCCTTGTTAATTGCAAGTAATTCGTTTACTGCTTTTATAATACTAGTAAGTCAAAACGAGTATAGACTCAAAACAACGGCGGCGGCAGCGCTGTTTCTTTCATTCGCAATCATTTTAAAAGCCATAATCCTTCGTTGTTTCCTCAAGTTACATCCCATATTGCAAGATCGCCCACTTAATTAAAGGAAAGTCCACTCTGACTCACGCATTCCAGAGAAAACTTTCAATTCCCTACACTGTTTTAATCTCATTCGTTTTCCATTGAATTACAAGGTCGCTTTTAACACGATTCCGAAATGTGTGCAGACGTGATGCCTCACACTCTCCCTGCTCTTTGCCACACGAAATTACTTAAACAGAATGAATTAATATTGTCATCTAATTTCAGCTACTCCAACATATGTTGGCGGATGAAAAATGTATGAGGAAAGAAAGTTCCCACTTCCAGCTAACTCGCCTTTTATTTGAAAAGCCTTTATAAAGTTATTCGCATCCTAGATTGGATATAAATCCTGATCTTTCCAACCACAGACACGTTTTTTCAGCTGCGTCCATTTGTTTCAAAGGTGCCTCTAAGTAATGACTGTGAGAACGTGCTGCATGACGTAATATTCATGGTCGTTTGATTTAGTCGAGAGAGAGAGAGAGAGAGAGAGAGAGAGAGAAGCAATGTCTAGTGAAGTCATATTCTGTATCTTTTACTAAACCTGGACTCGATGAAATAGAGCTTTATTTTGGTGAAATAATTTGTGGCTCCTCTTCAGGAGAATAGCCTCCTTCAAATGGTGATGATTATGTTTTCGCACAGTTAAATAGTATGTTTGCTATCACCCCATTCCACGTTGTGGAATGTTGCAATGCCATACACTGAACTCCTTTCCTCCGAACATCTCCCCCTTCTCTTGGGCTCTAGAGTCAAACAGTATGTGTTATAATATTTCGAACGACCACCCAGCCTTTCCACCAAGCTATGTTATTCGCGGAATGTTTGGTCAAAGGACTATCTTTCAGAGAATGAAGCAAGGATTTTGCTTAATCCTCGTTCTATTCTTAAATGTCTTAAACATATCCCTAAATTCAAACCACTGAAGGATTCCACAATGCTAAATGTCATTACAAAGATATCAATTAGAAAACATTCACAATTCATCGTCACTCAACACTTTTCCTTACCCAGTCGAATCTTCATTACGACCATTAGTTCAAAGACTGTTGAAACGAAAGTTGAAACTCAGTGCTGCAGTTCTTCTGTACTCAATAACCAGCTAGTAACTAGACTTTGTAGAAATATAATTATCATCACCAAATATGGTATTAAGATCTCCACTGAAGATCAAATCTTTTCTTGGACTGTCTTACCTTCTTCAGTTCGATAGGGAAACCACATCTATAGCTTCCTCTATGTCTAAAAAAATGCATGTACTTTTACCCTCAAGATATTACTTCTCCCCTGCTTAACTTCTAATACCTGAATCCCAAATTCGCCCTACCTTAGAATATTGTTCTCACTTATGGAATAGTGCTAGCTTCTGGGATGATTCAAAATAAGGTCAAAATGGTTCCACTGAACTGGCTGCTATTCTTCCACTTTCCTTCAAGTCAATAAAACACGACCAACATCTGATTAATATCCGTTCCATGGTTTTGATTTCAAACACATTCTCATCCTCTCCTTTAATTCCATCTGCTTTAAACGTCTTCTTCCTGCAGCTTTCTGTAAAAACTGCACTTCAAGTTGGCCAAAAACATCTCAATAGGTTCCTGTTTATATGCTGCACAGATATGCTAAGGCTCTAGACTCTCGTGCGTGGGATTGACATGAAAAAATAACAAAGAACATCTTTAGAGCTCCGACCTCTTCAAAGTTACTTCTTGAAGTTACTGTTGGACAACGACCAGCGACCTCTACCTCCGGCAATCAAGATTTAAAATTCTACAGGAGATTTGTATTTCTCAGTGCACACGAGTGAATCTTCAAAATCTTCTTACTGACCCACTGATGTTAGTTGGTTTCTTGCGGTCTCTCATCAGGAAACTTCAATTACTCCAGGTGACAACACCACAAATCCAAGAAGTACCCGAATTCATACTTTTTTACAATACCAAATGTGTTTGAGAGATCCATTTTATATATAAACTTTAAATCGGAGCATTCTGGGACAACTGACATAACTAACATCGACAGTCTGAGATGAATAATTCACCTATTTAAAAAAAAGGAAAAGAAAGGAGGAATAAAAAATGAACGATAAATAATCCATGAATAATCACCGTTGATCTAACTGATATTCGTAATACGAAATGCTTCCTCCCCCAAATATACGTCACCCGTTAATATCCACCACCCATATTTTATCTTTTTTTCTCTTTTATTCTCTGATATCCTTTATTTCTTTTATTCATTTTAAATACATATTCATATACAAGCACACAGCAATGCTGACATGTAAAACTTTGGAATGGGGCAGCCATACTATTAGGTCGTCTGTTTACAAGATGAATCGTCTGTCTGTCAGTAATCTACAGGGTAGCCATAAATTAACTTTTCCTCTTTGGCAGTATCTGTAGCTAAACCTAATACACGGAATGAGACCACATTTTATATTGAGACTTTCAAAGGCATGGGGAGATAAATTCCGCGAAAAAAAGATTTAGTATCAAAAGTCGCCCAAAGGGGAAATTTTGGCGTTGGCGGAGCCGAAAGCAGTCAAATATTTGCAGTAAACGCGGGCAAAAAAGGATATGCAAATTTTACTATGCGTATGTGACAGCAGGGCCACCAATTCCACTTAAAAAGGAATTCAGAACGTTCAGGTAGTTATTCGAATGATTGACGAATTGTGCTCAATATGCGTCCTACCTTGCCTCAGCGTGCTTTACATGTTAAGTTGTATTACCTTAAACAGTGCAATGTCGTAGCTGCCCTTCTGGAATTTAAAAGGCTTCATAACCTGTGTACAGGTCCTATGTCAGCTGTAGCACTGAGAGCTATGATTAAGAAGTTTGAAGAAACTGGATCACTAGGAGTTAGACCTGGCAGAGGACGGAAAGCAGTGCAAGAAGAGACAGTAACAGACGTTGCTACTACAGTGTTCGACGACACAGGGACCAGTACTGGTCCAAGGGCTCGTGCCATAGCTCACAAACTTGATATGGCTTATGGTACAGTCTGGAAAATCTTACAGAAAATGCTTCACTTTTATTCGTATAAGTTCAGTCGTATGCAAGCATTATGTACCGCAGATTATGATAAGCGCATGACCTTCGCACTAGTGTTTCTTGCACGAATGGAGGTCGGCAATGCTGACTTTGGAGAATATTGTGGGATGATGAGGCTCATTTTAATCTGAATGGGTCGGTCAACACTCACAACTGCAGAATTTGGGCATCTCTGGACATCCCCAAGCGATCCAGCAAGTACCACTGCATTCTCCAAAAGTAACCGTGTGGTGTGGATTCCCAGCCGATTTCATAATAGGACCATACTCTTTTGAGCGTATTACCCCTACAGGTCCTGTAACCTGCTCCAATACTGGAGAGATTTATCGACGAATGCTGGAAAATTTTGTCATGCCTGCATTGCAGCAAAGACAATGTTTGGACTCCATAATTTTTATGCAGGATGGAGCACGGCCACACATTGTACGTTCAGTACAGCGCCTTTTACGCCAGCATTTCAGTAATGAGAGAATTATCAGTCAGTTCTTTCCAACGGCATGGCTGCCTCGATCCCCGGATATCACTCCATATGACTTGGCCGTGGGGGTTTGAAATCCGTTGTGTATGTTGGTGGCGTTCCCAACTTGCATGTCTTGAAAGAGAACATAAAACGGGCTGTTATGAACATCCAATCCGACTCCTTACGCTTAGCTGTAGAGCATGTCGCACACTGGATGCAATTTGTTGTACACAAGAAAGGTCAGCACATTGAAAGTCGTGTATGTGGCCCAGGGGACCCTGATTCTGATGAATAAAACATTATTTCCTGTGAGTTCAATCACTACATTAATTTCTGTGTCTCTCGCAAGTTTTTGTTTTAGTTTAATTATTATTATTCTAATTATCATTGTAACGCGCCACATATCCAGCTGTAATGAGTGACGCGGCTGTCGCTTACACCGTCGAAATGTTATTATTCCATTTTATCTGCCTTCAATGTAATTATCTGCTTGTTTTCGGCTCCCCAGCGCCAAAATTTCCCCTATCGGCGAATTTTGGCACTCAATCTTTTTTTCGCGGAAATCATCTCTTCATGCCTTCAAAAGTCTCAATATATAATTTGGTCTCATTCCGTTAATTGGTTTTAGATGCCTCCAAAGAGGGAAAGTTATTTTATGGCTATCCTGTACATCAATATTTTGCATCAATTCTGATATGATGCAGAACACTGTAGATATTGTAGAGTACTAACACTCGACATCAAAAATGAAAAGATAATGTGAAAAATAATTATATTTATTTACAGGTATAACGATTCATGCATTGATAACGAAGAAGTAGCAATATGATTGCTTATGGTAGCCTAGCCTAGCCTAGTCACTAATGAATGAATCGTTATATATATATATATTTAAATATTTTATGCTAGTTATTTAAATTTAACTAATTAATTAATAACAGTTAATTTTATGCAGCTATGATTTAATACTGCTTCTTTACGTTGTTTACATAACCCCCTGCGAATGGCGCCATGTACGGTCTGTAAGTGCGTAACTTTGATAAATTTTAACTTTTGATAACAGACTTGGGTATTTTTTATGTTGGTAAACGATAAAATAGACTAGTAAGTATCCACATATACGAGTATTTTATGCGTTCATAACAACCATAACTTTTTTTTTTCTTAATTTTTTCGATTATTTCTAGGCTACGCGGTTCGTCTGCGAGTTTTTTCAAATTATTGCAAATCTACAAAAACTTTTCCAATATATTTATTCAAAAAATTCCGTGCAGTTCAAATCCCCGTTCTTCAAGGGTCAATTGTATATTAATAACTGAAAGGTGTCATTGTATATCACATATCTATTTTAATTATATTAAAACTTGCTTTAAGATTGTAAATTTTATATTATATTATATTATATTATATTATATATGTAATCTAGTGAGCCAACGCCATTTCACAAGGTACTGAATTTCGTTTTACTGACAGCGTAAAGGTCTTCAACCTCCTTTGCCGTTGAAGAGTTGTCCTTGTATACAATTATTCAGCGTAATGTGTATTGGAGAAATTCCTAGAAGGGTGACTCAAACTCTTATTGCCTGATTTCGAAATATTCATAATTATTCAGCTTTAAGTAAAACGCTCACGTGCACAAGCTTGCATACATTCATCAAAGCAAGGAGGAACCCACACAAATATGCCAATTTCAAAGTTTTCTGTGCTTTCAATTAAAAATAAGTCTCAAACGACTTGGCTTAATGAGCTTTTATTAGCAAATATTACTGAGAGTAGTGAAGGCATCACAGATGAAAAAATTATTATTATTGTTTTTTTTTTTTTTTTTAAATTTCAACAGCAATCAGTCAAAATTTAAAGGTTAACCCAACTGGCGAGAAGGCTTATCAAGTAAACAAACTAAAGTTTTAGATAAGAAACTTTAGTCACTGGAAATTACGTTCTTAAATTATTAATATTTTTCTAGAAGATTTATTGAGAAAATTGCTCTCTGAAATTCAAATACCCCACATTAAAATTTAAATGACGGAGAGGAGGAAATAATCGTCATCGTTTGAAAGTTATGTTTTGATTCCTAGTAGGAAAAACAATTCCGTATAAACAGGGGAAAAAAGCTTACAAAGACAAGTTATTATAGATTAATTTCTTCAGCTGCTTGAAGGAACTTTATTTCTTCAGAAAAAAAAAAGGTAAAAGAAAAAAGAAGAAACGAAGAAAAAAAGAAGAGAATGAAAATAGAATTAAAAACAAAAATCGTAAATCAAAAATCGATACTGTTTTTGAATTATAATTTTTAATAAGTCACAAAACTTTAAATCAATTTTTGATTCAACCAAAAGTTGTACAGCGAAGTAGGAAACATAGAAGTACGAAGAAATGTCGTCTATAGTAAATGTCTTTGACGGTTTCACCTAAAATAAATTTACGTTTCATTGTATGAAGATCAAGAGAAGAACATCAATTTTATTCATTTTGCAATCCATTTAGTAATGATCGTTTTTATAAATATTTTCTTAAATGCATTTTCATGTTTTTACGAGTAATGTCATTGATGTATGATATTTGGTTTCTGAGGAGCTAATTTCTTGATTCAGAAATGCGGCCCTGGCAAATCCTGATGTATTTCTGCAGTGAGAGATCCTGCTAGTCATTGAAAATTATAGGATTAAGTGAATTAGCAACATGTTTATATTTAAACACGTATGGATGAACCACACATATTTTCCTCAAGTAGGATTCAGACGATAATATTCAAGAGAGAGAGGGAAGACATATCTGGAGATATAAATGTTATTCAGACAAACTTTAATTTTATTTTATTTTCTCCTTTTAAACCTCCTCTCTTTCCATCTCAGCATCCATCAGTGAATCCTTACTGCTTTTTTCTTGCAGGTGCCACAACACAACACATTGAGGAGGAAAACACACAGCTCATCAATGACCTCTACCGGTTGCTGAAGAAGTACGCAAATCTCCGGAACATTATCCACGAGTTGCACATATCGTACAGGGACGCCAGGATGTATCCCATATTCCCACGTTACACCATGCTGAAGGAGATGATCAAAGATGTTCTCAGAGATCCTAATTACATGGAGGTGTGCCACGAAGACACCGGATAGACCAGGATGGCGTTAGACTTTTATCTGACAACCAGCCGTTGGTCGGATGATTCCTTGTGTTCTCACTCCACAGGAGACTTCGGTCATTCACGGCATGCACAGCCGGGATCTGCCACCGGTGCTAAAATAAATAATAAACGCTGTTGGGGGGCGCTGCTGTTGCTACTATTACTATTACTACTGCTGCTGTCAATGCTCATTGTCTGTAACGATGTGCTCTAATGGGATCCCTTCCTGCTAGAGTCGCTGTGGTGTTTGTTATTTAAGCTTTATCAAGAAAAAAAAAGAGGTGACGTCACTTTACCGCTTCCGGTGCCAGTTTTAGCAAATGACTTTAACCTCATTCTTCCAGACTTTTTGCAGCGACCATAAGCAAGAGTCTGTTTGTTTTTAAAGTTAATGGCTAAGAATTTTATCCGTGTCCATTTGTTGTTGATGGTGGGGATGTAAATGTTGTGGAGATGATATGTAGTATGTAGGGTGGTCGCCTAGCAACAGAACCGCCATTTCTATAAGTGGGACATCACATCCCATGACTGTGTTAAGATGTTATAGGCGATAGGCTTTATACAGTTATTTACTGAAGTGGTGTAACTCTCTCTCTCTCTCTCTTTCTCTGTCTATCTTTCTCTCTTTTATAAATGTCTTTCCTTGGGGATCAGACCATCAAATGTTTGATATACGTGTGCGTTAAAGGAGTTTTGGTCGAATCATTTTTCCACTTTTACATTTCGAATAGTAACAAGCTAATTACTCGTATATTAACCAGGGTGAATATTTCCAATGGAAATGTTTTATCGATCCTAGCGTCTGTTTTCAAGAACGGTAATGTATCGCTGGTTCTATGGCTTAACAGAAGTCAACGAAATGTTTAAGGAAATCAAAGCGTGCGTAACCAAATCACTATCTTTTCTTTAAGGAGATTTCAGAATTTTATCATACAGATCACTCTCTCTCTCTCTCTCTCTCTCTCTCTCTCTCTCTCTCTCTCTCTCTCTCTCTCTCTCTCTCTCCCTCCTCATAGCATAGCTTAGTATATTTCGATTACATTAGCAGAAACGGAATTAAAAAAAAAGAAAATTAAAAGAATATCGGAATTTATTAGGAACATGTTCAGAGATTTTGGCACTCATTTGCTGATACTCAGGGACATTAATGGCTGGGAACCCCTTTTAAAACATAAACATATGACAACAAAAAAAAAACGAATAAAAAACCTATAAAAGCTTTCTAGTCGAATGATTCCTTGGACCACAGTGTCTGGTTTTGTTGTACATACAACAAAATGAGTACTCTTATTTGATATTAGATAGGGAGAAATCTGCACTGAGAAATTGCGTTGGCCTGATATAATGTTTATGCAGATCAATGGTAAAATACGCAGCTGGGAAGTGTACATAAGAAAGTCTGAGGCGAGTGAAGGGATTAAATTTTATCAGGTAGGAGAATTAGGCTCTCATTCTTATCCGAGTAACAAAATACTTTGCTGGAATGATCTTGGTATTTAACAATTCCACTCATTTCTTTTTACTACAAGTCAGTAATCTCTCATAGATTAGTGGTTTGTAACGAGCAGATCAGAGTGCACGAAATTATCACTGGCGGGTAATTAAATAGAGGACTTTTTCTACAGAATATGTGCGTGAGAGAAAAGGGTTTTAAAAAGAGGAAGTAAAAGGAGAAAACAGTTAATCCGGAGTTGAATTGTAAATTTGTGTGTGTGTGTGTGTGTGTGTGTGTGTGAAAGAGAGAGAGAGAGAGAGAGAGAGAGAGAGAAAGAGAGAGAGAGAGAGAAAGAATGATATTCAGAAAGATCAAACAAATAACCGAACTTTTCTACAATGCGGATTTCAAGGAGGATTTAGGGGAAACCACAACCAGTTCAGGAAAACATATTCCAATTTTTCTCTATAGATAATATTTGTCAGGGATTTCCAGTTGGTTTTCAGTTCTTTTAAATAACTGCCAAATGAAAACTGAAAACTTACATCACAAAGCAGATTTTAGATGAATAAATTATGTAGTCACTAGTTGTTTGGAAGAAGCAATTCTTTTCATTTATTATCGTTTTAACCACGGATCAAACGCACGCCAGCAAAATGAGAAATTCATGGCTTGCCTATAGCAGAATAATCTGAAATTAATTAATTTATTTATTTAGCATATGGCTCACACATGAAAAGTTACATTACATTAATCCTTAATATATGGACGTAGTAATAGACATATGTACAATAATAAGACATGATACAGTCATAAAAGAGACAATCAAGAATAGGCTACAACTCTATGTCTAGGTTGATTATCCAGTTAACTGCACTTGGTGTAGCATGGATGAAGTCTGTCAGGTTTCCACTGGATGCACGTTGGACACATCCTGCTGGAATATGAGGAATTGTCTTGCGGGGTGATCCATAGTCGCACCTGGGTGAGGCAATCATGCCTCATTTGTAAAGGTGGTCTGCACATCTGCCATGGTTAGTGCGGATTCGATTAAGGGCAGACCAAGTTTTCCAAGGTAGGTCAAAACCCGAAGGTTTTTGTGTTGGGTCCACTAATTCATGGAAGACCCCTGTTGAAGTTTTACACCAGGACTCTTTCAACTTCTCCTTCATGTTGAAACTTGT
This sequence comes from Typopeltis vanoorti, assembly GCF_054136105.1. Classification (NCBI taxonomy): domain Eukaryota; kingdom Metazoa; phylum Arthropoda; class Arachnida; order Uropygi; family Thelyphonidae; genus Typopeltis; species Typopeltis vanoorti. The sequence goes on from NC_143549.1 coordinate 127,379,563, forward strand.
CTCTGCAAGATTTTTTGCTGTAAAGATTGGAGGGTGCCTTGACTTTAGCCTGTTTATTTCTAGGGGTCGGATGTCTTCATGGATTGGAAGATTTTGGATTTCCATGATTTTGCTGTATTCATGTAGAAGAAAGTTGGATCTGCGGATGTGTGGAGGCGAGATGTTGCTTAGCACTGGGAGCCAGTAGGTTGGGGTTGATTTTACAGTTCCAGAAATAAGGCGCATAGTGGAGTTAAGCTGGGCATCAACCAAATACACTTGGGCGCTGTTCAGCCATACGGGTGAGCAGTATTCAGCTGCAGAGTAAACGAGGCCAAGAGCCGTGCAGCCAAGCGTTGTTGCTAAGGCACCCCAAGTTGTTCCACATAGTTTTTGCAGTATATTGGTTCTTGTTTTTAGCTTGGATGCTGTGTTAATGAGATGTGGTTTAAAAGATAGTGTTCTATCTAGAGTGACGCCCAGATATTTCGGGAATCTCTTGCAGTTTTGTGGTTGAAGTAGACCATGAGTTCTTTGTTAGCCTGGTTATTGTTCAGGTGGAAGCATGAAACGTGTGTTTTTGCTAAGATTTGGGCGTAATCACCATTTGCTGAAGTATTCATCTAGGACTACAAGGTCGTTTGTTAGTGTATCTTCCATTGTAGTACAACTGGTGTGTCTGGTGGCTAGTGCAATCTCATCAGCATAGCAAAACTTCTTGGAGGCTGTATTAGGCAAATCTGCGATGTATAAGTTAAAAAGGAGGGGAGCCAGAACTGACCCTTGTGGTAATCCATTATCCAGTGTTCTTTGTTTACTTTCGTTCTTATACACACTTGGAACAGGCGGTTGCTTAGCATGTTATCGATTAGTTTTGCTATTGTTTTGTATGGGACTGCACGGAGCAACTTGCAGACTGCGCCATGCCTCCAGACTGTGTCATAAGATGTGGTAAGATCTACAAAAGATACAGCTGTTTTCCGGCATTGTTAGTAGCCTGCCTCTATATGTGTGGTGAGTGACAGAAACTGATCACAGCAGCTTCGTTTATGTCTGAATCCGGCCTGTTCCACTGGGACTTGTTATATTATCTTAGGGGCAATTCTATTAAGGATGAGCCTTTCTAGGAGCTTATAACAGCTTATCTGAAATTAAAACGGAATAAAGATAAAGATTAGCAGTTTCAAGTAACAATATGTAGACAATGCTACTCGGTTTCTTCATCGGCAGTTCTGGATAAAGAATTCTGTCCGGTGCAAAGTTTATTCGAGCACAGTTTATTCGATAGGCTCTCTCCAATTTAAAGGATTGTGTTCTATTTGTAAAATAGTCAGCACTCCTATGTACTATCGTGCATTTCAAGTATTTTACAGTATTTTACAATGCGTAACGAAGTGGGGTGTCAACTAAAAAATCATTCCGAAAACGATAACTTTCCATGCAAATAACGCAACGCATTTAGTTTGTCAGAAAAGTAAGAACTAAATATTGCCTACAGCGGAAAGTTTAATCACATCTCGTTTCCGAAATAAGGAGTGGAATCTCTTCGGGAATATCCTAGACGACTTGGTATTAAGTTCTGTTGGCATTCGAAATCAATTAATCTGTCAAGGTAAAGACGAAAGGAATTCTAAAATTTTAATTTTTGTCGTGGTAATTTTATATAGGAATGGAAGAAAAAAGACGATATTGACAATCGTAAGATTTTTTTTAATCAGGAAAATTATGGCCTTTGTTTATTATTTATTTTTAAGAAAAATGGATTTCGGAGAACTGCGCCATAAATAGATTTTACAGGTTCGAAGAGGTGTTACAACTTACTCCTTCCACAAGGATGCACATCTTATGAAATCCTTGTTAGCGAAGTCCATGTTATTAATAATAAATACAATGTGTACCATACAGACGAATTGATCGTTTGAAAGTGTCCGTTGTTCAATTGCTCCCACAGTCCCAGTGGAGAGGATCAGGTTTTGTTTCAGTTTTCACACCACTTCCAGTTGTTTGGTCTTGGAAAATAGACGCTTTAGCGACTCTTTAACCTTGTGTTAAGACAATAGTAATCTGATTATTTCAGTATACTTTATTTTGCCAGATTATACTAAACAACATGGTAACTAAACAGGAAACATATTGTAGTTTCCCAACTTTGTTGTTCAGTATAACGAGATTTATTTGCTTTTCTACGGATACCGGGATTACTTAGGTTTTAATTTAGGCCCACGTAGCTACAAGAAATGCAAATAGTAGGGTGTGTCCATCGGGATTTGATAAAAGCAAGAATCAAGAAAGAGATTTATGAGGAAAATTGCGATATATCAAACAGTAATATCCGCATATGATAGCTTCAAATCAATTATCAGCTGAGAAGTAATAATAGCTTAATTTTTTTTTATTCTTTAATAATTCCTATCCCATTTTTAACTCGATCGTTTTTAACATATTCTTCAATTGATGGTCTTTTCACTTCCTTTCATAATGAAATTCAGTGGCATTATATTAATTACAAGAAATACTTATGATTTATAATAGAGAGAGCCATCAAGAAGATTAGATAAAAGTAGTGCTAATTTTCCATATGCAAATGTAACTTTTTCTTTGACATTGCTAGATCATTTTAAAAATAAGTCATTCACTTAATTTAACCAACATTTCTAGCGAAAGAATTTTTATTTCTCCAATAGGATTTACTACATAAAGAATAAGATATTAAATCGACCCAACTCCTTTAACGCCATCTCTCAACTGCCAATAAAAAGTCCTGCCTTGTGATGTGCGTATAATATCTACTATTTCCCATTAAGTGTTGGTTTTATTGTTGTAATGGTATTGTTAGTTGAACTGATGCTAGGTGTCTCCACAATCGTCTTTACTATGGTAACAGGAAAGCACACGCAGAGCGAACTTCTACATAAAGAGATTTGTTAGTATGAATGTGTGTTATTCTGATACGCTTGAAATTCTTTATCTCCACATATCAGTGTTAATAAGTATGGTCAAGTAGATTTTTAATATTTCATATCAAAAGTTTATTCCGTATTTACTGGCCGCAGTCAGTTTCGCATATCTTAAAAGAATGGAGTATCTTTGGTCTTTCTGAAATGTCAGTGTTATGATATTAGATGATACATATCTTAAAAGCTTATTATTTAAGATATATTTAAAATATGACATGATTGATAAATAATTATATGGCATCTATAATTTATTCGTGTATAAAATTTAAGAGAAATATAACAACTCTTGTGCTTAAAATTAAACATAGAAAATCCATACACCATTATAAGTTTTAAATAAAATTATTTATAAGAATGAACTTTTAAAATATTAAAATTTGAATGCAAATTAGAGATGGAACTTAGTTTTTACAATGGGTGGAATTTTAGATACATTTATTTACCAGAATTAATTACATAGTTGAAAGAATGCTTGTAATTAATAATTAATATACGGGGTTCAAAATTTACCAAGTTCTAGTTACATAACCGAAATGTAGTGCAAATCGGAAAGCATCACTGACTATTCGCACTTGTAACTAATACATTAAATACAATCCATGCTATCAGTTGAAATTCTAAGCGAAAAAATACTAAAATATTGAAAATAAGGAAAGTTGAAAAAGGTTGTTAATATACTTATTAAGAGTATTCTATAAGCTTGGAATTAATGCATCAGTAGAACGGCGACTGAAAAATGTGTTTTATAAAAAGTATATTGGTGGAATCGCTTGAGATTAGTGTGACCTCTGATTGGGCAGCATAAACAATATTGCGAGATTTAATGTTGAACAAATAATGAGGATCAAACGGAATACTCTACTTTTTTTTAATATGATCCTTTTAACATGATGCTGAGGTTATCTTGTCTGACGATGTTATTGCATATTGAATTAAGGCAATCATTAAGCGCATTGAAACAACATGAACTGTATATGCTTAAAAAGGATACCGTAAAATTAAGCAGCTACAAAATAACGAATTTTGAGATTTTGATCATACTCTGTGTATTAAATAAACAACATTAAATAAGTCACTAAAGGTTTTTTTTTTTTAAATAAACGATAAATTATATCAGTACTCATTTTTTGACAGTCCCACTAAAGATGGGTTGAAAGTCTGTAGTGCCATGATTGGGCGCTCTATAGACCAAACATAATCTCTAGAGAGACTCAATTCCAGTCAAAGATGATGGTCTCTCTACGAACAACGTCTGCAATTTAAATACATCCATGATCACGATGGGATTAGAAAACACAGTCCATAGAATCAATTGTAGAAACAGGGAGATATTCTATTGAACAACCAGGTTGTTCATATGTTAGTTCGAGTGTAGTACCAGCAAATTCATTAACAATCTATCCATTTTTACGGAGCACATGAATATGGAAATCAAAATGAAAGTCTAAGGCTTGTATACATATAAGACGTTTTTACAATGTTCTCATTTTAAGGTGTGAATTTTAGGGTTTGAGAATTACTGTTTTTATGGAATTAAAAGTAGTGCTTTAGCATTCCTAGCATCCATTTCCTGAACGGCAGATTACTGGGCCTAATATTTATATATGTAGACAACCGATTTTGGTAAAGTTTAAGATTACAGTTAACGCTAAATGAATAAGATGCGGAAATCATGCCGTTAAAGATTACTCCTTATCTGTAAAAGGGGGGGGATACTTAATCAGACCTCATAATTAAAATATAAAGCATTGACCATGGATTTTCTTCACTGTACAGTTGTTGGATTATGCAACAAAGTGTTAGCAAGTGAAAAAAAGTGGTTGTTATGTTTGGTTTGGGCAACTGTAAGTTACATAATTATGGTACATCACATATTTAGAAAAAGGAACATATCTAATAAAGAATCTAAGAGTATATTTTTCTTAAGAGAAAACAATTTTAAACAACGCCTTCCTATCTTAAAGATTAAAAGAACGGAACGTATATATTAACTATATTTACCGATCCCTCACAGTTTAGAAGCCATGCTTCTATTTTTGATAACGATGCTATTCTAAAATAGGACGCAAAAGATCAAAAATAGGTGAAAGAAAATTTAACTGCATCATAGAAACTTATTTCTATCTTAATTATTAGAATTCTGGAAATGCAGATCTATTTTTAAATATATAAAAGTGTATAACAATCTCATACTGATGATGGTGGGTATTTTGGAAAAGTTCTTCCATTGTATGAATATAGGTAGATAGTTCAGTATAACTGTGGTGCTATTTGTATTCCTTGTTGGTGTTCTTTGGCGCTGTGCCAAACATGCCTGTGGAGTGGTCGTTTTTGGATATCTGTGATATGCTGTACTGTCTCTTATGGACAATTGACCAAATAAAACATTCCATCAAGTCGTTGTATCAAATGATGTGTTGTCTTATTGCTTTTATGTATACACAGCTATACGTAATAGATAATTATGCTGAATTAAAGTTGAACAAAAGAAGTAATTAATAACTGTAAAGGGAAGCGATTATTTTTGTAAAAAAAGTTTAAACTGTACTCGTTCATTAAAAAAAAAGAGTGGAATAGAAGTGGAAAGAAAGAATAAATAAAGTAGAACAAGGTAAGTAGAAAGCTGGTGAGTATATTATTAAAAATATTAAGAATTTTTCCATTTATTGGTTTATTTTTTAAAATAAAGTAGTGCAATCAATAGAAAATTAGAATTGGTACGTGATGTGTAAAATTCAATAGTGGCAATCGTAAAAATATTGAAAGCATCATTGAGAACGGAAAATAACCGCCGATGAATGATTGCAGTGAGACAAGAAATTGGAAACAGAGTAATATTTTTCTACCCTTAAGCTGTCATATTCGTCCCCAGCACAGTGAATATCGTCAATTTTTCATCATCAGAAGACTTCCTATTGGCGATTCGCTTGTCATTTTTAGACAATATTTCATTCTTTAATATAATACTGTTTATATTTCATGATAAAATTTCAAAAATTATTCCTTTTATTTTTATACGATACCTTCCCTCTTTTTAAAGCGTGCTATTCTGTACAGAAGTAGCATTTATATTCAACTAAGAATCCTTGTTTTTAACACGGTTGTTATTGTTACTGGTTGAAATGATATTATTCCGATATTGATCCGTTGAAGCTGCTAAGAGAGAGAAATGGGTGATATTCGCCATTATTCAGAACTATGGAAGGTATTTTATCGTCACTGTAGATTTTATGATCGTTATCATCAGCTTAGTGTACAAAGATGATTTATAATATTTCATTTTGATGAATATAAACCATATAAATATAAGTGCGTTGATTTTGATAGAAAGCTATCTTAATACTACTCGTTATTAAAATCAATTTTTTTTATGTTCTTCAGCACTACAGAATTTTCTTTTATATAAAGGGGGGGGGGACGATTTCTTCCAGTCACACTTTTTTGTTTATATTACATCGCGAATTTAATTATTACAGTTCAAGGAAATACACAGAAACCATCTTAAGATAATCAGAATACACAATAGAATTAATAAAAATATGCAATATAAGTTTTAAAATATTTAAAAAATCATGAATTAAGGAAATTGTCCTATTTTCTTAGAAGTGACTTTTAACACACTCTCTTATTTTCTAGAGGAAATAAGAGAGATTTTAAACTATCACAAAAATAAATGATAGTTTTTTTAATGTACTATTATTTATTATTTTTTAATAATCTTTCTCATATATTTTCGCTTATTATTGTATATGTTTTGTAGCTTGCATTAAGCACAGAAAAGTTTGTTTCATTCCATCTAAATTGCATAGCACGGAAGTGACAGGTGATTTATTTAACCTGAAATTTCATATTATATAAATAAATATGGATGTCACTAGTAGTTAAAATACTTTTCTGTATCTTCAGTTAGTGCTAGAGAGAGACGAGTCACACCAAAGAAATCTACTTGATTAGTTCATTGTTTTTCTAATAAAGCTGCCACTCGGTGTACAGTACAATATTATGCACGAGAACAATACCTGATAAGTCGCAATAGATCACACTGGTGTTGTACAGAAACAGATTTATTGCTACAGAATAACTGGGTTGGAATGAACACTTCCGAGCTACTACACAGATAGCTGTTTACGTAACGCTTGGATCCCGAGGGAATGAAACCAAATAACAGCTTCAATCACTCTGACACCAGTAGTAACTATCTCGTTGGAGATATTTTCTCTAGACCACAAGTCCTCTCTGGAATGACTTGCACTGAATATTAAATAAGTTGTTTCGCTCCCGGTGAAGGAATTTTTTTTTATCTTAAGGAGAAGATCAGAGAAAACTTTAAGGGTAATGGTGGACATTATATTTAGATATTTTATTCTCCGTTGGGGTAGCTTATGAGACAATAAAATATGGATACTCTCTCTCTCTCTCTCTCTCTGTGTGTGTGTGTGTGTGTGTGTGTGTGTGTGTGTGTGTGTGTGTGTGTGTGTGTGTGTGTGTGTGTGTGTGTGTGTGTGTGTGTGTGTGTGTGTGTGTGTGTGTGTGTGTGTGTGTGTGTTGGCCTTCTCCAGCTGAATTTTCAGTGATGAACACATAATAACTCATGCACTGAGAGTGTAAATGCGAACAACATATTCAGCAGATTTTCCCATTACAACAATGACTGGTCAACTTGCTCTTCATTCTCTGATGAGTAACTTGCTTTACAAGCAGGAAGTTCATTGACTGGCTGTCCTCTTTCTTGTTAGCGATTCTAAATTAAGGATGGACCTGAAGAGGAGAAAAGTTCAGCTAATTCAAAGTTGCACTATGGAGTAAGTATACACTGCAGAAAAAAATTATGATGATGGTAAAGATGTGAATTTTTCTTGATGCATAGCGCAATAAATTATTCTAAATGTGGACAGAAACCTCCAGTATTTTTTGCACTTCCAAATGCGTTGATTGCACAACTCAAATTATTTTTGTTTAATGGTTGCGCTGAAATCCATATTAACGATATCTAAAGTCCTCTTAAAAATGAATAAAAACATTATCATATTATTTTACTATTGACTTCAACATCAATCAAAGAAAAATATAAATAAATATATAACTATCTTTATATATATTAATTTTAAGCTTTCTTGTTTTCCAATCCTGAAAAAATTACTACAGAGAAGTCGTGGTAATTAGTAGATTGCTAAATCAGCAAAATTCTAATACCTGATATGTGAGCCCTTTATTCTAATATTTCTTCAGATTTATGAATAATATAATGTAAAAAGGTCCCCCCCCCAAGTTTAAAATTGCCCGCATTTAGAAGTTTTAACTTTTATTTTTTAAATCGCATGATTTTATTCGTTTGTAATAAAAATAATATTTTTTGACAATGACAATGACAAGGTTTATTATCATGCAGAGTATTTGCACACACGCACTCATCTATTCTATATACAGTATATATATAAAGATAAGCCGAAATTTGAAACGTTTTTATGTCACGTTTTTTGTCTCTTCATTGTTTTGAAATGTCCAACAATGTGTTTGCCTTCATGAGACAAACACATTGTTGTCTCATGTTTCGAGTCATCAGAATTGAAGGAGAACCGGCTTACCATCCCGGAACTCGGGGGGGGGGCGCCGTAGGCCCCAGGGGAGCGGAGTCCCCCTAGTGTATATATATATATATATATATAAACTAACTAAATATTTCGTCTTTACATATGGACTGGCACGAATGTGCGTACAATTCATTACACAATGCAATAATACAACACACAGTTCAATAGTAATAAGAATAATAATGGAATGATTTTATATTAATATACATAATTTTTCTGCACATTGTCATTTGTATTTTTCTTTCAATAATTTTTACACATTTTGTATTCAATATAGATATTTTTAATAATAATGATTTTTATTATTATTTTACTTCTGTACAGCATACAAGTTACTGAGTACATTGTTTTTTGATGTACTTGTTTGTTTGTTTGGATGATATTTCTGTTTTTTTTTCTTCCTCGAAGCTTCTGCAGAGCTTATCTGAGGAAGATAATAGATTGTGGTGGTTTCGTGGATTTGTTTAGTACCTTACCATTGCGAGTCAGGTGTAGATTTAATTGTTTATATTTATGTTGACTTAGCCATAGCCAATTTAGCGGTCTTGGACGTGGACAGCAGGGTTTTTTATCCCACAAGCAGGCAAAATTTCCCCGTGAACACACACAGGATACAGTCCTAGGATATAGTACGGCAAGGAAGGCAACGGGAAACCATCTTGCTCATAGTCATTTCCCTAGATGGTGATTATTATACTATATGTTATGTAGTTTGTTGACTGTGGTCTTGTTATGTACTTTATTGACTGTCGTTTTGTTATGTAGTTTGTTGACTGTGGTCTTGTTATGTACTTTATTGACTGTCGTTTTGTTATGTAGTTTGTTGACTGGGGTCTTGTTATCTGACATGTTGTTCTGGTTACTCTGTAGGTTGGACTGAAGTAATGTCTTAGCATGACTGCATAGTAGCATAAGTGTTTCACCCTAAATATTTTATGTTCTGTTCTTACTGCCCGTATAAGTGTGAGCTGTTCTCTTTGTTCCCGGTTTAGTCTTGTTTACAATTAAATTAATGCCATAGCATTCTGTATACTCCTTGAGGATACATATAATATTTATTTAGAATTTTTATTTCTGTTCTTTTCATTAGTCTCACTCAGATTTTCATAATTCCTTTTCTTTATCGATTTTACGTTCCTTTTAATTTAATCAGGATTGCACCAGCTACGCTTGCACTGTGAGCTCTTCTCATGTGAATTTGAGATTAAATTTTTAAATTTTGGAATAATTTAAAATATCCTTTGATCATCGTGTCTCTAATTAACAAACCTTAGTGCAGCAAGCAAAATTGCTCAGAGCAGTGGAAATATTTATCACCAATCTGTAAATATTATGAATTTGGATAATGATGGAAATGAATAATTGATAACATTTGTGTTCTTTAAAAAATTCCAATGTATTGTTCGTCATCTTAATAATTCGCAGAAAAAGAACTCCAATTGAAAGTATTCTGGAAATGCATCACTTTGGGAATTCTTGTGGAAGAATCATCATATTGCAGAAATACGTCAGCTCAGGCTTCACTGGTCACAATTTATTACAGTTTACATTAATTTAAATTTAAGAGCGCCGATAACACCAGCACTGTCTGCTCAGGACGCTAATGTAACCGAGTTCAAAATTATTAAGCAAAATAGATATCGCCTAAAAGTTTACGCAACTCGGTAGCAGGAGGTAGAAATTAGTGCACCAGGCGAGGTTAATCTACATTTTCCTGGCATTCCACTCGCACATATGCCTGAGCCATCGCTCTCTCTACCTGTTTCCACCGGTTGACGAGCTACAGGGAAAATTAAAATGTCGTCGTTCTAACAGCGTATTGGCGTTTCTGATTTATGTTCGTATTTCCTCCTGCGTTGCAATCATCCATCGATCAATGTCACCTCGTCAGCGAGGTTATTGAAATACGTCTTTGTTAGAAGTGAATTTGATTCCTGGACGTCTCTCTTTCTCTCTTGCTTTGTAATTTATATTCGCGGTACAAATTTTCTGGAAAACGTGATTGAAACGTCAGTTTAATGCAAATTAAAATATAAACGAAACACATATTAGAATCACTACTTGCAATGTTTATCTGTGTTGCCCAAACATTCGGTTACTTTATGACGCAAAATCGTTTACATTATTATCTTAAGAATAAACACATTGCTTCGCAGAAAGAGAGAAGAGCGAAATAATGATGAAGAGGACGAGCGGATAATTATTAGAAATTAATAAAGTAGAAAAAATGCAACGAAAGTGAGAGACTCTATACAGAAACAGACAGGGAAATTAATGTAAGTAATTAAAAGACGTAAAGAAATCGATGATGATGCTACAGTGGACAAGAATGTCCAAATATCTGAAAATTAAAGATGGCTTAATTAATTCCTATAATTCATTTGACGCTTTTTCTATCACCTATTCTCTGTCATCAAATAATAAATTAATAAGATCACTTTTTCAGTCAGTTGAAGAGTTTGGCTTGTTTGGTCTTCGGAATATGACAGCATAAAATATGGAAAGAATAAAATGTATTGTCTTTATCCAATTAATCTAAATTTCTATTTTTTTGCAAAAATATATTTTTATGCTTTTCATGCCAAAATAACGGAAATGTTTCGTTTTGAAGCCGAGTTTTATTCCTACCATTAAAATTTCCAACAGATTCATAAATTTAGTTTTCATCATTAAAACGTAAACACAGAAGTAAAATTCACTTTTCGTTAATTATTATTATTATTATTATTATTTATTCACATAATTGATACACAGTCAAAACAAGATTTAAACAACATTATTTAAATAACAAATATTATTTAAGCAACAATTTTACTGGTGATACAGAACAATTCAGATTCTACCCAAGAATCTAAGAATAGTCCGTCAGGTAGCGTCGTAAAATATGGACTGTTCTAAGTAATGCTGTTTTTTGTAGGTCATATGGGGTCACTTCGTTGATGTTTAATTGCTGTAAATAGTTGGATAGCTTCTTTGAAATTGCGCCAAGTGCACCGAAAATTATTGTGATGGCTTTGGTGTGTTTAAGCCACAGCCGGACAACTTCGATTGCCAGATCTCGATAATATCGAGATTATTATTATTCCAAGCTGTTTTGCTTCGAATAATATCCTGAAATATCCTGCATAATATCTAAATATTGATATTATTCAAGATATTATTTGAGAAATCATGGGAGTATAATAAGGATTTATATTTAAGTTTTGTAGATCTAGAAAAGACATATACAAGAGAGAAGCCATTCAAAACGCTACAGTTATATGAGGGTAAATAGGACATTATATCAAGCAATACATAGTCTCTATTTCAGTTATAAATCAAGTTAGAATTGAAGGAGACAGAAAGATGGTTTGATGTTAAGTCAGGTATACGGCAAGGGTGTACATTAGAACTGTTTATTCATCATCCATATGTATCATATTATGAAGGAAAGCAGTATTAAACCTTATATCAAAATTGGAGATGTTAATCTCAGCTGTTTACTTTATGCAGATGATGTTATACTTTTAAATAAATCCAGGAGAAGTTTTCAGGATTCCGTAACCAAATTGAATAACAGCTGCAATAAATTTGGTACGAAAATTAGCATTAAAAAGACAATAAAAATAGGTAGAAGTATTGAAAATATCAACTGCATCCTAATGGAGAACCCCATAGAACAAGCAAAATATTTCAGCTAGTTAGGCACACTTCTTTAGTGAAGATGGCAAATTAAATATGGAAATAGACAGCAGAGTTAGCAAAACTGGTATAGCAGAAAGTGAACTGAATACATTTATATGGAATAAGAGACATAGAGAGGTTTTAGTCAAAACACTAAATTAGCTGTATACAACACAGTATTCAAACCGATTTTAACTTATGGATCTGAGAGCTGGGTGAGAAATAAAACTCTTGATCAAAGACTAGACGCTATAGATATGAGAGTCCTGAGAAAGATTAGGGGAGGGGACTGAACACATGGCATATAAATGGTACTAACTTATTCCAAAAAAGAAGTAATTAGGAAAAAAACGTGATATTGTTAGCATTCAGGAATGTGTTAGCAGAGCTAATCTCGGGTGGTATGGTCACCTAAACAGAATGGGCGAGGAAAGATTAGCAAAACAAGTGTTCTCTGCCCAAGGAAAATACCAAGATGTAGGTGTATTGATACAGTAACCAAAAGTGCCTTAGAAGACAGAAATATAAGATCCGATAATATTGGAAGGTTGACAGATAACAAGCTGATCCCGAGGAATATTGTTGATAGGAAGTCAGTAATGATGTAACTTTTCATGTAGCAGTATCATAAGATAATCTACCCCCCCCTTCCCCCCGGAGAGTATATGTCAGGAATTTGATGATGATGATATTATGCAGGATATTTTAGGATTCAGGAGCAATCAAATGGCTATTTGCATCGTTTCGCAATAAATGTATATAATTACAGAACTTTTTCTTATCTTTGAAATCATGAAAAATAATGTTTCCGTTGCCTTTCATCGCTATGCATTGTCATCTTTTTTAGATTCGCGATATTTGATTTAAATATTGCTCTTCAATAATCCCTTCTATTAGAGGGATTATTTAATTAGTCTTTTTAAAAAAAGAAAATTGTAACATCTACTGCGGCATTTATGTTGAAAAGCAGACCGTTGTAGTCAGTAGTGTATCTAGAGCTTTTGCCCCCCCCCCCTCTCAATACACACCAAAAATACTACAAAAAGTCAAAACGACGTATAGGGAAATAAATTAAAACACTATGTTTATTTTTGAAGTAAAACTTTAATTTCAACATTCTAAAATGTTATTTTTCTTGCTTTTCTGTTAACAAAATCATCGATGATATTGGCGAAGTCTATTTCACAGTAATGTAGGTAATTCTTAATCAATTTTATTTAGAAAAACTCCTCTCACAACTAGCAACACTTACAGCAATTGTGAGGAAAATTCGCAGTAGTATTACAATATTTGGAACTGAGTTCTCGAGTCTGCATTTTTGAATTAACTGCAAAAGTTCAAAATGATTCAAAGTGCCGCCAGGGGCGGACCGCCCCCCTCCAAGGCCACCCCCTAGCTACGCCTCTGGTTGTAGTCAACAATTCAAGAAAAGAAAGAAGTTGTACACTCAGAACAATTATCGGATATAAAACCTTCGTCCTACTGTAGTTTGATCAAGTCATAGAAATGCGCACATATCACCCATCTCTTCCCCCATTTGTCTCTCCATCTAAAAATAAAATAGGATCAGTTTTCTGTTAACAATTTTAAAATGAATTCACATCGTTTTGTTATCTATCTTGATGAGTAATTACCTATACATTTACTTCGTTCCTGCAATTCATTGCTACGACACTTGAATATTTTATGATTATTATCAGAAGGAAACTTTCGTATTATCACTAGCTCTTCTACACCATTAAGTGTACACCGAAGACTATAGAGGATTGTGTAACACGCTATCGAATTCCACTGCTGCTCATCATCAAAAAGCGACGCCTTCTTTAATGACAATCTTCTGGAGAAAATTGCTTCATTTGATCTAATAGCGCAAATGGTGATCGCCCGTGCGTATTATCTGTGAATCTACTTGCACATATCAAGCGATATTTTCGATGGTATTAGAGGTTGATTATGCTCCAAGGGACCTACCCGGTCTGCAATTTTAACGGCTTTCGAAAGAAAGAAAACTTGGAAAACTCCCACGATAAAGAAGAAAAAAAAATTGCTTGTCTATTCTATACGCTGTGCAAATCATGAGTTATTGATATTACACAATGACGTCATCGAGTCACGCCTTTGAGCGAAAACTTCCACAAACAACAAATATTACAGAACCTTCTCAGTCTAATGATAATCCTGACAGAGTTATTTGTCTTCCTGAGCGTTTACTGCAGTAACAGCAACGATTTTTCGAAATGTAGTCGTAATTTTGTGTGCGTTTTGAGTTTTGTTTTTGCATTCAACTTTCGGACATTTATCAATATATGTATGATGCATTGGGGAAGATAACAGGAAGAGAAGTGCTGTCATAGATCGTTTGTGGACTGTTACCTTTTGTAAGAAATTTTGAAAGATCGCTTCATTTAGGATTATAGCTTAGATAGCAAATGCTGTTCATATGCATGCGCATGGATCAGACGTTCTTGATGCCGAAGAAGCGAAACATTGAAGATGCGAATTTAAACTAGAATCCTCGTGGATTTTAACTAGAATGTTTTAAAATTTAAACTAGAATGTTTCGGTTGAGATAAAATCAGGTTGCAAACTATGTTTTTTACTGAAGAAAACTCAGATTTTCTGGTTGGAAAATGCTGCCGAGAAAAAAAGACTGGCTGACTCACTTTCAGATGAAATACAAAAATAAACTTCTGAATATTTCGCCACTTGAATATTTTAACACAGTTAAAATATTCAAGTTTCAGTCATAAACTAGAAACAAACTTAGGCTGAAGTCAGAGGAAGCACTCAAAAAGTATCTATCAATAGCCGCTGTTGGAATCAACAAACATGCTCTAAATTATTTAAATTAAGGGGATATTAAATCCCACATTGTTTTAAAACCGAATAAGAAACTCAAAGATTGGAATCAGAGAGTTTCTTGCCGAATATAGTAAACAATAAAGTATCGGCGACCACTAGGGTGAGCTAATGCAAGTGACCCTAGTACGTAGTACAATACCGGACAACTCGTAGCAAAAAGGCTGAAACCGGTCTGGGTAGTGACCTTCCACCATAATGTAATAACAGCATGCATTTCCTAGGAAATGTGTTTTTACATTATGGGAAATACCTAAGAATAGCGATCAGAACTTCACCACCTTTGCTACGAGTTGTCCGGTATTGTACTACGTACTAGGGTCACTTGCATTAGCTCACGCTAGTGGTCGCCGATACTTTATAGTTTACTATATTCGGCATGAAACTCTCTGATTCCAATCTTTGAGTTTCTTATTCGGTTTTAAAACAATGTGGGATTTAATATCCCCTTAATTTAAATAATGTTTTCATTGCCGAAATGAAGCTTATTAGCTCTTTATATTTAAGTATGCTTTAAATTATTTATTTGCTAATTTAAAATATTCAGTCTGGTTAAAGTTTTTTTCTAATTTTGCATTTTTCGAATGTTGCAAATTTATTTATTTTTTATAAAAAATAAATACATTTCTTTATTAGTATAATTAATTTATTATATAAAACATAAAATGAATATTTATTTATTTATTTTTTACTTAAAACTGTTCAGTCTGGTTAAATGTTATTTTCCTAATTTTGTATATTTTTCAGCATTCGCCAAATATGAAACTTTTATATTTTATATTTTTTTTTATTTTAGAAATATATTTATTTAGTAAGCTCAAATTTTAGCTACTCTATTCCTTAACGTAACTAAGTATGGCTTAAAATAGAAGAATCGCTATGAACTGTTCAACTATTCAAAACACCGGATATACTACTGGATAATCCGGAAGTATTTCCAAATATTAATCGTTGCTTTTTTGTCGAAATAAAATTCTTCAAACCCAACAAATGACAAATAATATACAACATGATAGTGCAATATTTAGTGTTCTGAATAAGAACACTCAACACTATCATTTACTCCGAATATACAATTGGCTTAATCAGCTGATTGTATTCGGATTCATAGTAGATCGAAATTATCGTTAATATAAATTTCTAACGTGTATAGATTAAAGAAATTTTAATCTGCTGACAGTTGTTACTCGGCGAAGTTTAATTTTTTGGGGCGTGTAAAAGAATTCTAATTTCTGAACAGATTGCAATCTTAGATTTTCTTTCTGCATTCGGCACTATATTCGGTAGAATTTGTTTCCATTAAACTGAAACACATACAAAAATAATGAAGAATTCATGTTTTGGGTGTTCTATTCTCTTGACTACTTTGAGAAACAAATACACAGTTAAAATATTCAAGTCGATGCACTTTTGTGCCAATGGATCAAAATGCACAAACATCAGAGAACAAATATCATTAATATTCCAACTTAAGAGGACACATTCTAATGGAAACAGATTATTGCTGGTTGCGGTTGCAATGAATACAATATTCTGTCTTGGAATCTCGAGAGAGAGAGAGAGAGAGAGATTAATAATAATGATCTTATACTAGAGAAAAATATAAACAAAAAAATAAGCAAAACTACGATAATTTCGATTAAGATTCTAAATAAATTTGCCTAGATCGGAGATGATGCATAGAGTTTACCTGACTTGCCCATAAAAATCATTTTTCCCTAAAAATGCTGCATGATGCCTTACTTCAGATTGTCTAATAACTCATCTGAAGCAAAAGGTCTAAAATTGCTACCTGTATAATCGCTATGAACTGTTTGATGAACTCGGCAGTTTGATGCTGCTTAATAACCGAGTTCACCAAGGTTTAAACTTTTGCTGGATTTGAATTATAAAGAATATGAAAACGATCGAACTTCAGAAAAAAAGGCTTCTTGAGCTCATTGCCTGTAATACTGTTTCTAGTATTTCAGCATTACGGTATTCAAATCCCGTGAAATAGACGGGATTTTAAGAAAGTATCTCGTATATCAAATTTCATCAAAATTCGTACAGCTAATGAGGGATTGTTATATGAGTACGTGTGAAAGTGAGGAATGAAACACGAGAGATAAAAGTGAGAGATGCACATGTTTTGAGATGCACCTAAAACATGTTGGCAAATTAATGTAAAACGTAACATTGTGGATGGTTTCGAGATATTAAAATATGCTAATGAAAAATAGGCAGAATTAATGCGATAACTTAACTGGACGCGAGTATCATTCGACGACTGTGTGTGTGTGTGTGTGTGTGTGTGTGTGTGTGTGTGTGTGTGTGTGTGTGTGTGTGTGTGTGTGTGTGCGTGCGTGCGTGCGCGCGCGCGCAGTAGGCGCTCTGCAAATATTATTATTAGATCAAATAGATTTTCGAAGGCTGACGGATAGACGTAACAGTTTTTGTTACTTGTTAATAGAAAAAAATAATAATCGATAATCTTTGCCAGCAATGAAATTGCTGTGAATGTAGCTGTCACTGCTTCTGCTGCAGTTATCGACAATAACGCTCATTACGAATTCAATAAGAATTGCCATTTAGCATAATTATCTCATCTCCCCACCACACACCTTACTATATGTCTCTGTAGTACAGTCGTGTTGACAACGCCACAGTTGGATTCATTCAAATCCTGTCTACAATGCGACTAACCTTTAATCAGGCCTTTCAGGTGAAGGTAAGTTATCCGGTCTTATATGTTATCTCCATGTAAGAGATAGATAGCAGAGATTTTTCTTTCAAACAAGCCAGAAACACACTCGAATTTAACATAAATATCCTGGCTTCTGAACTTTCGGTCGTAATTTCAAAAGTTCTCGTTAAAAGTTCAGTGAAAATAAGTAAGTTCATTTTGTTCTTCAATTGCGTGTGGACGCATGAATGCTTCTTAATGTATTGCTGCTGTTGAATAATGATAAAAACGTCTTAAGTGTATTTTTGGCATTGCAGATGCGTTCCAATCATTCAATAATATCAAGTACCACGAAGTTTCATATTTTCCATTCTTCGTTTTATTTTGGTCATCAGAGGGGTTGCAGCTGGTACTCCGAATCCATTTCATATCAAATAACGTAATCATTTGCAAGAAATGATATTAGTTGGTATCAGTGGCGGCTAATCTATAAGGGCTGCAGGTCTGCATTGAATGCAGCTCCAGCGTTGACTATACTAGCCAGTACTATTCGCCCTTATAGACAGGTCGCCACCCACTGGTTGGTACTAAGAAAATGTTTTAGTTATTGTTTTGAAAAGATAGAAACTCAATCAAACAAACAAAACTTTCTAAGTGGCCTAGCACTTAACCTAATGGTTACGTGCTAGGCCATCCACATCATGAAAGTGGATGGCCTAGCACCATCCACTTTCATCGTGAAAATACATTTGAAAGGATGAAAGTACTGCCATTTTCGTGTGGAATCCCAGCAAATTCCACATGAGATCGGTTAACTCACCTCGATTTGAAATGTTCAGATAGTGGATTCGAATCCAGATCTTCACAACACGTATCTGCACGGTTGCCTAACGGAAGGTCTACGATACTCTCAGATGAGTTGATGGACAACAATGATTACTTTCTTATTTAAATCAGGGTATAGGTTTGTGAATATTTGGAATTTTTAAATAGTTACGTTCGGGAAAATTATTCGTGTATTCGAACTGAGACAGAGCAATTAAGGCAACCAATGTATAATATCAGTTAAATTCTTCCGGCCGGTTTCGGGATCAAAAAACCCTGCTATCCCATGTGAGACTGGCTCTTTCCAAATGAATGGCGTCACTGAAATCGACTGCGCTATGGAGACTCTTAGAGACAAATCAACGAGTCCTTTGCTACTATCAGTTAGAAAGCTTACTCTTCTTAGATCTATCAATACAGAAATTAATTTTAGAATACTATGTGAGATATTGTATATGCGAGATTAAAGCCATCAGTTCGTATTACTAATGCCCATCAATAATTGGCATGATTTACACTACTGAGAAAGAGTGTTGTCCAGGGTCGAAAGACAGTCAGCATATGTGTTTCGCAACATTCGTAAATTCACGAATAGTTAGCTTTTGGTTAGTTGAAGAGATAACGTACACCCACTCTCCAACCAATGAGTTAACGGAGCTTCCATATCTCACTAGGTATGGACGATGCCGTTTCATTAAAAAGACCTAGATTCAAATCCAGTCTAAGATACAAATAACTTTTATACAGTATGTTTTCACCTCCAGGTGAGTTTGCCGGCCTCATACGGAAGAGCCAGATTTATCTTGTCAGTAATTCGGGCTTTGAATATATATATATATATTCTAAAAAACCATAACTGTCAACAACATGGATTTTAATTTCTTTGTAAATGTGTTTAGGTGGGAGATGAATTGCATTGCCTGGCATGATTATATTGAAGTCCTCCCGAAGTTGCTTGAGCAAATTCCGTATTTGATCTCTTACTCTTTCTACTAATGTAGTATAATTTCACAGACTCTCCTGGATGAGATGCACATAAAAAATAAAAATAAAATCAATATACACATAAAAACATCTGCACCCCAAATCTGTCATTTTTGAAGGATGAGAAATTCACTTAATCCGACAACAGCTCTAAGTGACTCACCGAAAACTCTCAGTGGATCATTGAACGAAAGCATCTTCCCTGGGACCGAAAATGTGTAATAACATAAGAATCACCCACAAGGCTGATTTGGATGTTGAGAATACTATACAGCATCGTGAAGCAGACAAAGTGATGCTTGAATTACTTCTTTCGCGTTATTCGCAATCGAGTGGCTTATACACAACGCAACTGAAATCGATTGTAGACGTACGATTGGTAACATGCTGGTAAATTAATGGACTGGATTGAAAGAATATGTAATGAACTTTTATAATTCAAGCTGATATAAACCCTATAAGCAGATTCACTGCGAGTACTTGGACACGAAGGCTGCATATTTTACTATTTATGTCAGGTGAAATTCATGCTGTTACCACAGACATGAATACTTGGATTGGAACGTCTTTAATAAACTGATCAAAGGGATGCTCATTTTGACAACTGAAAACGTGCCTGAAAATAAGATTTCGGTTTGAAGAGAAAAGAGAACTCCTATCAATTATGCAACATTTTAAGGAAGATTACGGAAATATTTTCAGTAATATCTTAACAGGATTTTCGGCATTGTTATAAACATAGGATTAACGTCCACGTAGTAGTGAACGTGACTAAACTATGAACCGAGGCTTAGCACGTGCAACTAGAAAGTAAGCAGAAAACACACAAGTCTCTTTCTGGACGCTACTGATAAGTAATAATAACCAATTAACAGAACACACCGAAGTTTGAAGTATGTTCGAAGCTTATTCTTGAATGTTCTGATATAATTCTCTTAGAATTACTTGGAAGATTATGGTTAAAGGAAGGTGCCACATTATCACAAATTCCAAGTGACAAACAAGTTCTCTTCTTCGGCTTCCACAAGTAAGTTTCCTTGGTTATTCAATACATTTGATGTAATGAATTCTTATAACAACTGAATTGTTTGTTTATTGAATTATTCTGCACTCAAATTCAATTAACTAACACAGTTCTGATAAGCGATGATAAAAATAGGCCTCGAAACGAGTGGATTTACCATCGCTCAAAATTTTACACTTCACAATCTTCACAATTAAATTTGCCTTCGTTTAAAACAAAAGAAATACAAAATACGATTTTATAACTAAAATTAAAAACAACTTTAAAATAATGGACCGTGAAAAGAATTATTTTTTAAAAGATTAATAGAGGTTGCGCGAGAAAGATATATTACAAAAAACATCAAAATGAAATTACCAACGAGAATTTATTTTATTTCATATTCCACCAATGTAATTTAAAAATATTCTTACGCGAAATATGTACTGAAAGACGCAGCGAAGCATAAAAAAAATGAATGTTTTGAAAGGAAAAATTATTAAAATAAAAACAACGATTTATCTTGTTGACATGTATGAAATTGTTTATGGAATAATAAAAATATTCTCGAGAAATGATGGAATTGACGGTAATTTTCTTGCTTTGAATCATTTAGGATGGATGAAGACTCCCCGAGTAGGTCGATGATTTAAAATAGAGTCGCTTGTTTACGTACTTTCCCCTTTTCCCAAATTATATTATTCTTTGCCGTAGTACTAGTAAACATGCGGCCTTAAAAACGTAATCGTGTTTATATGCAAATATACGTATACTTTAGAAGTGGATGCTTTCTGAAAAATAAGAGGAGATTCCTCTTGTTTTTCAGAAAGAAAATCTGATCACCATGTGATTCTGCCGACTGGCTGAATTTGTCAGAAGAATGGACAGAAACGGTGTATTAAATTTTCGATGTTTTTACTGTACAGCACACGCAGAAACCGATTCTAAAAATGTATGTTTCCAGAGTGTAAAGTGAACACATGAATGCACATTAAAAGTGGTGTGTGTGTTCTTGCACATTAACGAACTGCTTTACAATAGTATTCATGCTCTTAACATGAGACCTGAATATGTCGTTAAAACAAAAATTAATAGAAATGATAGAAGGAGGATTCCTAATCGGCTGTTATTATGAGGCCGGTACATCGTGATGGGTTTGCATTTTTCCTGGAACTCATATATTCGCCTTTTATTAGTGATTTCAGTTGGTTCTTATTTGAGACCAAGCTTAAATTTGATATCTAATGAAAACCTGTGACGTATAGTTCGCCCACCACTTCTGGGTCCCTTCTTGGCTTTGTGCCAAGAATAGTCGATTCATGCTGAAGGGGAGAAAGAAATGAAGGATGTACGATTTGGTCGCCAACATGCGAAATCACGTGCTTTCTTGTCTGTCGCTGTACTAGCTTGATTTTTGTTCTCTTTTTGCATTATTTTTTTATTATTAATTTGTATGATGGATCCAGTACAGTCAACAAGTTCTATTGTTACACGTTTCAATAGCTTTTGCAAAAGAATATTGAATAATGTGCTGACATTCTACGAAAAAGAATCGTCAGAAGGCCGTCTTCTCGTTCCCCTTTCTCAAGTCATAAAACGTGCAAGTGCAATTGCGGGCGTATCGGGGTCGACTGTTAAAAGAATTCGTAGGGAATCAAAAGGTGAAGGTAAGCCAAAATTTAAATCTCCTAAAAAAAAAAAGCGCCAGAGTAAAACCATGGAAACCGTGGCTTTGAATGATTTTGATGTAGACGTTATAAGAAGAGCTATTCACGAATTTTACGTATTCGAGAAAAGAGTGCCAACTGTTCCGAAATTGATTCCTGTGCTTAAAGAAAAAATTAATTTTCCTTGGAAAAGAGAAACTTTAAGGAAAATACTTCATGAAATCGGATTTTGTTTTAAAAAGTCCCATGAAAAGGAAACTTATCATGGAGCGAAGTGACATTGTTTTATGTAGAACGCAGTATTTGCACGTATTAACACTCTACGTACATTTTTCCAACTGTTATACAAGCAAAATAGTTACACTTTAAAAACAATGTTCGTAAAAGAAAAGCTAAATTTTCCGACCTGTAATAATAAACAAACTCAGTTTGTTTATTATTACCTCCCAGAAGACAGACTGATTACCCTATTATCGGAATGGATTCTCCTTTTTCTGACATGCGCAGTAGTTTCGAGGGACCTCAAATCGGTGGGCGAACTATATCACTGCTGACGTCGAAGGCTCGTTAAAAATGTCAAGGTTTACATTAATGCTTCATTTATTTACTTAAAATTCAGGAAATTTAAAAAAAATTTTTAATAATTAGAATTTTACTTAAGTATTAAATTTGAACTTTTATACTAGTCCGATATGATATGAATTTTTTTCTAGTAATGATCCATGCATTGCATAGCTAATAACATCCTAACAGCCTAAGTTGTCCCGCTTCCATTACGTTAGCAGTACTAAAGAGTGTCAATGAAGGTGATAATGTTACGGCTCGATTATTATGGAAATATACCGTGATGGTGATCTGAAGTATTGACAATATGAAACAATTCTAAAAAAAAAAGCTTTGCAGATTTCGGATGTGCATATAATTTGTAAATCGTCAAAAATAAAACAATCTCCATTTTTAGAGAAAAGCAGTTTTTGGTGTTAGTGAAGCTATCGTTATGGTTAAGGTAGGCATAAAAATGAAGTTTTTCGGAAGAAATTAATTTAATTGCGCTATTTCTTTATAATGAGGGAAAGACACACCAAAAACATTACTTTTTTATGAGTGATAAGAGAGGGTTAACTGGAGAAGCCTTCGGAAATACTTCTACCATTTCAGAGGATTTTCTTAAATAAACTGAATCCAGCCGACTAAAGGACGTGTAAACCTACAGCATATTAACCTCGCCATGATTCAACGGTTACATAATCCTGGAACCTTCTCTCTCTCTCTCTCTCTCTCTCTCTTTCTCTACAGGTCTCCTTTATCACACTCAGTGATTAAAAATTATCTAAATTAAACCTACAGACAAGAATTAATGAATATGTAGATGAATTTATATGAATATATATGTAATTACTTTAAAAATAATTACTTTTAGAATAATCCTGATACGTGCTGAGCGATACCTGAATCCCGTGGCTAACCAGAAGCACTCCTATAGTGCTCATGATCTCAATTTATTGTAACATCCGACTGGATGATGTGCTAAGTCACAAGGCACACATCAAGATATGCAATAAGTAAGTATTTATGCAGAATGCTTTTGGCTATTTCTTAGAGTCCATTTACAGAGTAGATGAGACTGCTAATGCTAATATTGACCTTCTTCTATTAGATAGGAGTATCTAATAAACTGGCTATTCAGTATACATCTATCATATTAGTGTTAATGCATGCGCAGTATTCCTTCCGTACTAGTGTATCATTAATAGGTCGTGAATACTCCTCCATAACCTATAAACCCTTCTATCCATGTAAGACATCTTGAAATATGTTAGTATCACATGACGTGCTGCAGATAATATAGTGATGTATTGCTGCATTAATAAGATCGGATGCCATTTTATGTTTATCAAGTACAAGAGACCCCCGGATGAATAACACTTGAGATTATCGTGAAAAAAATATGCAGTGAACTAAAGGATACTGCGAGCAGTGAGGCTTTTGTGGGAGCATCTTTTTCTTCCAAATGCTTGATTCCGTCTTAGCAACCATCACAACGTACTGCAACGCTAGCACGCTAGTGTATAGCGCAGTCGGACCACTGCAGTGTCTGAAAGGCTGCAGCTCAAACTTCGCCTTATTATTTGTGTTTCGACTTCCGCACATGTTGCGATAATTTTCCGGATGACAGAATAAACACACCCTTAACGACAGTCAAACACACTTTTAAACAACTCCAGTCCCAGACGACGTTTTCCCTCCCTCCACTTCCTCCATCCCCGTATATACTGCGAAATTGAGCATCGCGCGGTGCACACGGACGGCATTTACACAGCGGCTGCCCTTTTGACCTGACGGGAGACAGTTCCCAGTAAATCTTGTTCCTTAATGGTAGTTTGTGGTCTCCGTAGGCGATGATCTCCATTTGGCCGTGTCAGCCTTCGTTTCCGAGCGGAGAGCAGAGGCACGAATGAACGCTGTGTATATAAATTAAAGCGTCCCCTTATTGTCTTTCGCTGGGGGTGGATTATGTGCGCATGCACTATCGGACAAAAGCAGTATTGTTGATTCTGCAGCTGTTCTCGTTACGATAAGTGTGAGGGATGAAGACACGCAGCTCCTGCGCGAAGTGATTCTGGTAGGCCACGCTGGGTGTGCACAATGATGATGGCCGTTAGTGAGCTCGTTTGCGAAAGGAGTTGAGAGAAAGGTATTTCATTGAATAAGTGGTCGTGAGTACGTGGATATTCCACTAGAGGGCCCTGTTGTTTGATTCAAACCTTCCATCATATGCTCTCGCTTTGTTCTAAATAACTTCTCTAATCTCCAACGTGGGGGGGGGGGATATCGTTGTATACTTCCCACAAGAGGGCATCGCGGATCTCATAGAATAATTGCTGGCATTTTGTTCCTCTGGTCACTGTTAGAAACGAAATGCTGAGGGACAACGAAAAGAAAAATTTCATCACTTTCCGCTAAAGAAGATTACTGAGAGGGACAGAACTTCCGTATCATTTTCGACTTCGACACTTTCCTTTAGTTGAAAGAACTGGGTTCGAATCCTGTGTAGGAAATGAAAACTCTTTAAACTAAAGATGAGTTAATTAAATGCAATGAATCGTGGAGATTCGTTGCTTTTAATGGATCGCGACCATCGCACATGATAAAATAAGCGTAATTTTATCTTGTAAAACAGATAAACAGGCTAGAAGAACATACGCAATGACCAGGCAGGATGCACTCATTACATTAATTTTATCTGCTTTAGCTGTAATTTCAAAAAATAAAAGAAATAAATAAAAGAAAAGAAAAACCGACATTGGCATGTAAATCCAAATTAGAATCCCATTGTTTCTAAGCTCTTCTCGGTGATCCAAGCTTTCTGACATTTTAAAAAAAAATCTCTAGAGTGGGTCTGTGTTGAACCAGCAATAAGTTCCGATTGCATTCCATTTCATTGTGCTATGCCAAAAAAAATGTGTGGGGTGTAAAATTTACTTGCAATAACACAAACATTAATGGGTAAATTGATGCATAGGGTATGATGTGAGCTTTTGATTCATAGCACAGTATGGCGACTTTAAACTTTTCACATTGTAAGCATTTAAATATCTTAAGAGTTTTTGAAGAACGCTTGTGATAATGCAACGAAGATTTTAACTCCATCTCTGAAAAATAAGACAACGGTCAAGATTGGCTTGCACTCGATTTTGTTAGGCATTTTAGGTATTATTTTAATCAAAGAAAAGGTCACTTTGCGGACCCTTTCTTATATAACTGCCAACAAACCTTAAGGGCAGAACAAACAAGGATCAACTAGAATAGTCCATAAAAGATCTGCCCGATCCTCATGTTCATGTTCTGCAAGCATATCTGCACTTTTGATACCAACATCGTTGAATTTGGACGTTTGTCTGGATATTGTTAAAATGTTATTTGGTCTATCATCGATGGAATCATATTAGTACATATGTGCATTACAAGGGATGGGGGGAGGGGTTCCCTTCCAAATCATCCAAGTATTATTCGTTACCGGATGTGGAAGGAAGGAAGGAATAGTGGAAGGAAGAATTATTTCAACGAAAAGTAATGCATATCAAATATTCATTATACATTATTTAAAGTACATTCAAATTATTAATCTTGAATGTTCAGAAAATTCATATTATTAATTTATTGATCGCGATAACAATAAATAACTACAATAATTATAAAAGTTTGCTGTTATTACTACATTATTCCATCATATATATTCAGAAGCTTCATATTATCAAGTACGTTAAGCCACAAAAGATAGAAATAGTGTCTTAGTTTAAAGAACGGAATTATTAGTCATGTGCTGGATGGGTGAAGTTTTCCATAATTGTCTGTAATAAATTAGTCTCGTAGTCTTTCCTGAAATGATATTGATTTTTCTCAGAATTTTATAAATATGTATCCATCATTTTATATGACATTTACTTCGTAATGAAATTTTAGGATACAATCATTGCCTTTGAAAGATACTGCTCTACATGTGTGTGTGTGTGTGTGTGTGTGTGTGTGTGTGTGTGTGTGTGTGTGTGTGTGTGTGTGTGTGTGTGTGTGTGTGTGTGTGTGTGTGTGTGTGTGTGTGTGTGTGTGTGTGTGTGTGTGTGAAAGAGAGAGAGAGAGAGAGAGAGAGAGGATCTCAGAATGATTTCTTTCTGAAATAAAAATATCTAACATGATACCTAACTAATTATTCTGTGCAACAAATCGCCTTATTTTCTAGACGTGATCATTAATTCTGTATTCTTAACTATTTCAAGATATTCATCGCTGCTACTTCTTGTATATTTAGAATTTTGAAGAAAGCTAAAAAGGCCACTTAAAATTAATGAGGATTTGAAGAGGTGTCGTGTGTTAGAAAAATTTTCTACTGATTAGCTGCTTGTAGCAAACTTCCACGTCTCTCTTTCTCTCTCTCTCTCTCTCGCTCTCTCTTCTTCAATCGGCGAGCTTCTCGACCTGTTTCTATAAAAATTTCTTTATTCCTGTTTCTATATTTCTATGTTACTAACATTCCAAACATCTAAAGGTAATAAACGCAGTCGTATTCCGAAGACACTGTAAAAATTTATTTCAGCATCCTATTGATGAGCGTGCAACTTTAATTAAGAGAAAAATCTCACGAGACGAAGTGATTAAAAATTGTTATTTCGCAATGGAATTATTACGTAGCATATCATTCCTCACAGACAGAGAAACAAATACTGAACCTACAGATTTCTCTAATTTTCCATAAAAATTAGAGACATTTCTTAGGACATTTTCAAATAAGGCCTAGTTAGTGTATCTCAGACATTCATGTGTTGTTCTCGCTATTGTCCTATGAGGACAATTCCGTAAGGAATATTTGGCAATATTCGGTTCCAGCAATGACATATTAGATGAGGGATGGACAATGGCGTATGCGCCAAAAGTGGTGAATTAGATGATTAGAAGTGGCGCATTGGACTCCAATGATAATAATAAAAAACTAGTCCTATTTATGCAAAAAGTATTAACCAAAAACATTTGTAGAAAATAAAGCTAAAACTTAGTAATTATTTTTAGCGATTTTATTGTCGCAGGTTTTTGTCAGTCAGTTTACAATTGTTACTCGTGCGCTACGGGAACGTTTGCAGTTTTGTACTTTATCGAAAATCAAGCCTTGTTTTTATGTTATTAAATCAATATATCATGTCTATATTAAATGTATCTATATTAACATATTTTTACAGGGAGTTTTTAAGAGTACAAGAGCTGTATGGAGCATCCGAACTCGTATGTATAACAATTGGCGCATGGAACGTAAAAAGTTGACCACCGTTTAGATTATTACCATTGCACCATCTACTTGCAAGTAAGATTCTGCCAACTAGCGATGAGTATAATCTTTCAGCTGTTGCCATATCCATACAATATAACTGATCGGCGGCTTATTACTTATGAATAAGAGCACACGACTGATTTTTAGTCCTGGATTTTTAATCGAGAGTAGTGCTCTATCCTCACTTTCAAGAATTTCTTGTTCAGTCTGTGCATGAAGACCGCACTTTTTTATGTAAATAACGCTAACTAACTTGTTTTCCGAGCTGGAGAAAATACTACTTCTGAAAATTATACTTCAAATACCGAATATTGGCTTTTAAATTTCAAAGATAAGGAGACATTGATCTAATTTCTTTTTCATTTGCTCAGAAGTAGCTTCATTTATCCTAAATTCTTGGAAATCAGCCAGTAGGTAGGCAGCTGTTAGCTGGTGTTGTCATCCTCGAGGCTGAGTACATTCCCACAAATGCTGGATAAGAAGCCATATTTATAATCTTCCTTAATATGTATTTCTATGTACTTATCTGCGTTCTACTCTCAATTTTTTTAAGTTCCAGGATTCAAAACGAAAGTTTTTTTCTAGAAAAAAACACCTACTTGCCAAAAGACGGCTAACTGGTTAATTGGTTTAAAAAAGGCGTACAAATTGTTCTTTTGGTCAATGACTACATGAAAAAAGAAACTTGGCATAAGAAAGACAGGTATACCATCTTTCTTTGTTCGGCGATCTTAGCATCATTATGCAAAAATACTTGGGAGGAAGGAAATGAAGGTGAAGTGGCATTTCAGTATTCTTACGAGAGATGAAAGATGTCTGAGGAACAAAAATAAAATGCTATATATTTAGGAAAAAATACATGCTAATTAATTATCGTCACTAATATTATTCATAAATAACTATTGTTTTAGGGCATATGTAGTACCGTCGAATTTTATTATTTTAAAGTTTGCGACAAATATCTTAAACTTAAGCCGAAACTTTATTTTGCAGTTTTGCTATCTCTACAACGTCAGATGAATTTTATGTTTCTTTGTTATATGCTTTCGCGAAGAGTTCAACAAATAATATTGGATTTAATTTATATAAGCACGCGCATACTTATTTCCTTAAATATAATTTATTCGTTTTATCAGAAGATAAGGAGACATTGATCTACTGTATAAATCGGGTTCAAGCAGTATTTATCTTTCTTTCTTTTTTTTTTAATCATCTATTGCTTGTTCACAGAACGTGCACGCCCATGCTATCATTGAATAAAAAGTGTCGCAGAATTTATAGAATAATAAAGCATGTAAGGAACGAGCATCCTCTATTGAATGTTTTTTTTTTTTTAAAAGGAGCACAGCATAAATTGAATATCACATTTTTTTAATATTTGCTTTGAAATATTTAGTAAAAAATCGATAGCTTAGACATAATTAATTTTGGTCTGGTGTATTGCAATTGTTAGCTCTTGTTCATTGTTGGTTTAAAAAAGGCGTCACTTTTCTGCACAGTTTGATATTAACCGGAGGCACAGCTACTATAAAAAGTAGAAATTTTGTGCTCATTATCAATGGGTGATGAATAACATATACAAGCTAAACAATGAAAATGAAGGAAAAAAAGTTGGAAAATTCACAAGGTATATAAAGAAGGAACTGTGTTCACAGGTCACGTGGATAATCTTTGATAAATAGCAAAAGTTGCTAACAATGAAACTTTTTTTTTTTTTTTGAGTACGACAAAAGTCAATTAAAAATAATGAAGCTTTTGTGACTCGTCCTTGTTAATGAAGAAATTAGAATATGTTTTTATAAGCATTATGATAATAAAATTATCATTAATAAAATATTATTTTCATTCAATTCTGTTTGCTTGAGACTCCGATTCCTCTTGCTGCATTATAACGAAATTAAGACGCCAAAAGACTGCTTAGATCAACTTATATCAAAATAAGATCAAACCTTTTTAACAGTATTTTTCTATCAGCAATGACCTCCGGGCGAGACATGGAACACAACAAAAAAGAAAGAAGAAAGCCCCTAATAACAACCCAAAGAAAAACAGGAAGAAGAGTCTGTAATATAAGCATAAAAGATCGCATAAGACAAACTGAAATAAGAGAAAAAAAAGACTACTGTATACATCTTGGGAAGGAGAGAAGATCCTGAAGATTCTTGATTGGTCTCGGAAAGTGGAAACTTTATTCAAAGGCTCGTAGAATGTGTGTCTTTAAAATGCCTTTGACAGTTCTGGCTAGCGAAACGTCTGCTTGTAAATAATTAATTGAGTTGGTGAATTAATTATTTTCATTCCATTTCCACGTAGTTTTTGTTCCAGACACTCCAACATGAATCACAAGTACGGAAATTCAAATATGTCAATCTAGTGTAGGGTGATTAAACTTAATATCGCCAGAATAAGCAATGTTATTACATTGAACAACATTTTTTTTTCTTGCTATCCATGGTTAGACTAATATCATTTCTGCAACTAGAGATCGGTAGATTTCACACAAACTGGATAAATGACCAACCGTTGCATAATAGTTTTCTTGTTCGTTACAATTATATCATCAAAGCAAACAAATGAATTCGACGGGGAGGAAGTCTATGAAAACCACGCACATCAGTAATCACTCCTAAAGCTAAACCAACTCTACACAATGGTAACGTGCTAACTGGCCATCCGTTACTTTACGTCTGTCAGTTAATTTCCAAAAAAACGGACTGAACGCTCTGTTGCCATGGAAACCCCACTTTATTTGCGTTATTCTTTTCTTGGTAAATGCCCCTTCATGCACCTCTCACCAAGATTTGATAGATGAGATGGTTTGGCAGATAAGCCCGGGTAAGTGTTGTCGATTAGAAACGTGGAAGATATTGCCAAATCTGCAGGTGAGATAAATCAATCGCAGGTCTTTCTAGAAAAATATGACATAAAAATAATAAATAAATAAAAGCAGGAATAAAACCAGAAGAGAGCCATTAGCAAGAGCAGAGAAAGAAATACAGAAGCTAACGACTGTCCATCGGAGGAGAATAGATGGATGCTAGATGGGAACAGGATTCATGGCATTGAGAAAACAGCAATCACGAAATGCACTTTTTCTTAAAGAGCATCAATAATGGCCGAGAAAGGGTTAGGAGAAGCAAATATTTAAGAAATAAATAATGACTACCATTTGCTTATCATGGGGAAAAAAGCGCTGTTGCAAATAACTTAAGGTTGTTCACCAAAGTGTTACACGAAGGTTTTCCTAAACTCCGAAAAACACGATAAAAAGAAATACCTGAACCAGTATGGAAAATTTTCCTGATAGCTTCTGTGTTATATTCGATCTTCTAGATGTAATATTCTTCTTCCATTAGTTACCTAAAAAAAGCAATAGATGACACTAAAATGGCAAAATTGATATCCGGAATCATTACTAAAACTAAGAATGCGGAGAAGTTAGCTGAGGTGGGCGGACATTAGAAAACATGTTGGTCAATCGAAGAATCCTTTTTGTTTATGCCATAAAAATATTAAACATCATGGATTAAGTTAACCTTGAGAGAGTGGCATATGCTTACCTTTCCCTATTCCAGTGCTGCTGTAGTGACTATTGTGTATTTAAAGGTGCATGATGTTTTTTTTTTGTTTTTTTTTTGTAGTTGAGCTTACACTTCGATGTAGTGTTGTATATTAAAAATTCACTTAAAGTCCAACAATGAAAGACAAACAATATTCGAAATGAAAGGGTTTGAGAACGGCAACGTGAATACCGAACGTGATACAGTGAGTTTTTTTTTTAGACGTGTCATTTTTAGAGAAAAAAGACGTTGAAAATGTCCATGTATCTGTGTGTATTGTTATACCATCTGGCCTTTCAAATGCATGTTTAAAAGCCACAACGATTTAGTATTCTTCATGCATGTAGCAATTTTTGAAGCTCTAAAGTAATACTTCTTGCATGAATGGTGTACGAAATAAAGAAATCAATATTCACTTCATTTGTGTTGTTTCTCGGTCATTTGAACTACTTACAGAAGTGAAATTTTCACCATTAAAATGAACAACTTGAAATTTTATTTACAATTTTAGTCAGCACATTTGGTCCCTTCACTTTGCAGACGTTTCATTGGTAAATGATTTCTTCCTAAACATTGATTCCTTGAATACATCATGCACATTCGGTAAATAAATAGAGTCCGATTCTTTTTTTCTTAATTGCTAGATGATGATTCCCCCTTTCACTTCTCTTAAGAAGGAGTCTCTGGCCAATTAGTAGGAAAATAATGAGTTAGCAACAAGAATAGGCTTAGGCACTTTAAATGACTGCATAAGTAATACATTTGACTTCAGTAGCATGAATTATACACTAGCACTAAAATTGTGTGTGTGTGTGTGTGTGTGTCACCCATGACGTATTAAACTATAGTACATTAGTACCATGGTTGGGCTAAGATTTTTTTATTTTTAGATTTTTTAAATTATTTTTATTTTTTACAGACTCCAAAACTCTTTACTCGCTTATCACCTTCGTCTGTTGGGAATAAAGTACAAGGAGAGTCATCTTAGATTTAATTCTTATTTTTTTATTGCTAACTAAATATCGAGAAAAATCATCGTGCTATTTTTCAACAAAAACAAATTCTATAACGAATGTCATAACTTAAGAAAATCATTTTTCCTTTTTTTTTATAAATAAAAAAAGCTTATTTAAGCTTTTTTTTATGTTTATAACTATCATTGTTTGATATTTGATTTGATTTGATTTGATTTGAAGTCAAAAACTAAAGGTGTTCACAACAGTTGCATGCTGATCAGCACAGTAATATACATGCTGATCAGCACAGTAATATACGAGCATAATTTTTTTATTTTGTTAAGTTATTTTCTTTTTCTTCTTTAAATTTCTTTCTTAGATTTTATTATCTAAATTTTCTGCAGACATACTTCTCTATCCAATGAAAATGCTTGCATAAAAATTCAAACGAACCCGACAAACAGTCAAACTATTTTTCCCATTAGCATCAATGATGCGAACTGCATCACTGGAGAAAGATACCTGCAAGAAATATGCAATTTAAATGCAAAACGACGCTATTTGGCAATATAATACTGTTTCCATCATTCTCATAATAACATCACCCAAACACGTAAATATTTTTCACAGCAAAAATTAAAAAAAAAAAAAAAAACTAATAGAAAAAAATCACACAAAAAAAGATGTATGCTACGGCATTGTTACATTTTAGGATATTCATATCAACTGGATATCCAAACTACTTCTAGTCCCCGGCTGGTTGATGATCAGATAAATTCAACCGAAAGAGGCCTCGCGACAAAGAAAAGAACGACAAATTCAGAAGCCCAGAGAAATAGTGTGATGTATGCATGGCAAGTTTAATTACATAGGAAGATACCTGCAGGAAAGATCGATATATGGAATTTAGGAAGCGGGATACTGTTTTCTTTTCAGTAAGCACATTCATCGATTGTATCTTTTTAGAAACAGATGTTGTTATCAATATTTCTTTCCGATGCGTATTTTTGTATACTTCAGAGGTAAATATTGCGAAGGTGTATTGACTAGGAATGTTGCAGAGATGCAACAGTAACCGGCACATTTTTTTTTTTTTTTAATTTAACGAACTCCGAGAAATATTCGTAGCGTATAGGATGAAGGATGTCTGTTGTGTTATTTGTGTCGTTTACACGCAATGCATCCTGGGTGGACAAAAACGTCGAAATTTAAGTAGAATATCGCGTGTTTCGGACAATAATAAACAACCAATTAAGATAAAGAGAAATAATGGACCACTCCTAACGAAAAATGACAGATAATGCTGACAGAAGCATTTGAAAAAATGTGAAATGTTAAGAAAAGTCGTTAGTTTTTTTTGTTTTTTTTTGATGGAATCATTAATACTGTTGCAGCAGTTTTATTTGAGTAGTATAACATCAAACATCAAATAGTTTGAAACATAAAAAAATTAAAAAAATTTTAAAAACTATTTAATGCTACAACCCGAATAGTATGTAAACACATAATGAAATGTGGAAGAAAAACTTCTTTTAATTTATCGTTCCTTCGAAGAAACTGTAAGAATTCGTAAAATTGTAATTTGAAGATAAGGGAATTTCCTCAATAGGGAAGATTAAGAAGAACAAGTAGCACATAATTACAGAAACAGACTCATCTCAGTGATAGAAATAAGTAATCGATTTTTTCCCCATAATAAGAATGCTTGCGTTAGCACCAATGTGGTGTTCGCTGTCTTTGTAAAAAGAAAAAAAAAAAGATTTTCTTTTAATCCACCGCTTACGGTTAAAAACAGATCAATATTTTTTCTAGTTCTACCTTTTTTTTTCTTTCTCTTCTACAAAGCAAACTGAGCTACAATGTTGAGCTTGTGTACGCATGCGCATCCAAATATGCTAATCTAAGAAAATTGGGTTCGGAAAATCACCTACTTTCCAATGCACTATCGTAACATTTAGGATAACCAATGGTGAAGTATTTACTACTAGTTTAATTTATTCTGCATAATTCAGAGTGCTCACCTCACTCCCGGGTGTAGGGAGTTGCAATTTGCCGTTTATCACCAGTAGTTTTTCATATTCTATATGCCATAAGTTTCTATTGCAGGCTTTAACAATACAATTTACGTCTGTGCAGTTTTCAGGTCTTAAAATATGAACCCTCTAAAAAGAAAAATATGCATGGATATTCTGTCATTATTGTCAGTTTGGACCTTCTTTAGTTTCTTCTTGCAGATAATATTCAGAATCTATATGGAAGCCGTTGCATTAATAAAGAGTAAGTTTTTAAGCTATATTTTGAAACTTTCATCAAACACCAACCTTGTGGTTAGGAAGCAATCTCGCTCGCGATATTATGCTCAGACGTAAAAATTTTATATTTGTAAATAAATAATTGGATAATTTTCCCTGTAAATTTTAGTGAAAAACATGTTTAGATATGCAGGATTTTTGTGTCAACAATTTCTAAAATAAAATACCTCAGCATACTAGATCAGAATTTACTGAATTATTCAAGCATGTTAAATCAAGCATAATATTAATGTTTTAAAAATGTCTCACTTTTTTTTTCCTTTAAAGAACAGAAGTAGTGATAGTACAGATGGTGCAATGTACAGATTGTAGTAGTGTCATTGTGTGTGGAGAGGAGTGTCCTCCCATGATGTGTCTTTCAACTCCTTGGAGGTGTCACATAATAATAATAATAATAATAATAATAATAATAATAATAATAATAATAATAATAATAATAATAATCTTAAACACACTAAAGTTGTCCCAGTAGTTATCGGTGCACTTGGTGCAATTTCAAAGAAGCTATCCAAATATTTATATCAATTAAACATCAACGAAGTAACCCGTATGATTTAAAAAACACAGCATTACTTGGAACAGTCCATATTTTACGACACTACCTAATAGACTATTCTTAGATTCTTGAGTAGAATCTGAATTGTTTTGTACCACCAGTCAAATTATTGTTTAAATAATATTTGTTGTTTATATAACGTAGTTTAAATCTTGTTTTGACTATATATCAATTATGTGAATAATAATAATAATTTAATCCAGCAAAATATTTTCCTTCTGAATATTTCTTAAACATCAGTTATACAGTGATAAAAGTTTCACTCAGTCTATTACGCCAAAAAAAAAAATAATAATTTACGTGGTATATTTTTCTTTTTGCATTTTGCATTTTTCTTTTCTCACAGCATATAAAGAAAACCACACACAAACACACACACACACATGCTCACAATGAAAATTCTGTTTCCATTTTTTTTTTTTTTAATAGCGAAGCACCGCATTTTATTTATTTTTCCCATAAAACTTGAAGTGATTTCTGTTGTAATAAAGCAGTGTTAGATAATACCATTATCTCAGATATGTCGCATGGTTTTGCTTCCTTTGGGCTTGTTCAATTACCATACATAGCGGACTGTTGTCTTAACAAGCTCTCGGGTCAATGCACTCTTCACGATTAGCTCATTGCAGAGCGCAAGCAATTAGCATGGCTCTCGGAGACATACGCAAGACGAACTGCTTCAGAAAGAGAATTGCATAATTGCGATTTTTGTAGAAGTAATTGATTTCTGGTGCTTCTAATCACGTTGTTACCCATAAGACAGTAATTGTTGACAACACTCTCATATTAACACTCCTGTGTGACGGGACTGACATAACTAGAGAGAGAGAGGGAGAGAGCTGGCTTCAGTGTTAAGTTGCCATACGGAATGAAGCGAGTTTTCATCAAAAAAAAAAAAAAAGAAAAAGATCGTACTCATTATTACTAAGTTCCTCAATTGCCTTGCTTACGATTACCCAAATATTTAATTTCTTTATGAGTAGTTATGATTGGTGAAACAGTGATGAGATTTATTTCTGTGACATAAAATTGTAGAGGGGAAAAATGGCGAAGGAAAAAAAAACCAAAAGTTCTTTCAAGCAGTTTTGAATGGACAAATGGATATTACACACTGGTATAAAGGTCCACAAATTGTGTTGATCGTGTTAATTAGCGTGATTTTAATAGAAAAAAAAGATGCTTACTACGTTTACGAAGGACAAGGACGTTGATATTCACTTCATATACTTTTTTGTGATGGAAACAGATTGGCAACTGTAGGAGTACTGATCGCGAGTCTCAACCATATTGTTCCCAGCTGATACATTCTTTTCATTAATCGAATTGACGTTAATTATCCCGTTCAAAAATTATTTGATTGAACAATACAGTGCAGTCTTTTGGAGAAGACACCCGGCGCATATCCAAATCCACGGAGTAGTTATTAAAACGATTGTTTTGCGAACACTAATTAGTCAAGAGCATTTAGATTCCTTTACAAGAAATGGAGCTCTTTGGCAGATTATGAACATTCTATTGTTCCTCTGAAATCCTGACGTCTGTCGATGGCATTTATTCTCAGATATTCACTATCGGTCAAGTGATTGAATCTTACTTGTAATGGACATTTACCGTTTGATGAAAATCCCTCATGCAATAGGTGAAATTAATTTCCAATTCGTTTTGGAGGATGTTCCTTTATTGATGCAATGACAGCGTACCAGACAAATCTCCCTACGTTAAGAGGTCCCCTTGGATCTCTATTGCGTCTGTTGAGGATGTTTTGCTTCTGAGAAATTTACAAGCTGTATTTGGAAACAGAGACCAACAAGAACAATGCGAACATAATTGATACTTGAGAAAATGCGTGTCTAAATTGAACAAAATGTTCCGAGCAACTATTATAGGAGCTTTTTGATGTTCATTTCTTCAAATAATTGATTTTCCAAGATGAGAGCAAGAGCACTATATTCTATCTTTCAGTTTTTCTTTTCCCATATTTCTGCATTTGTTAGAAATCGGACATATGTTCATATAAACGTTGATCTTAAAGTCAGAATAAAGAAATTTATCCCTGAAATTTCTCAGAACCTCATCCTAGCATCGACCAGAATTAACCATGCATGAAAATAAGCAATTTCAAGGGAACACCATTGCACCTTTTTCTGTCTGACTTCTTGCCATCTTAATGTTAATATCTGCTGTGGTAGGGGGACGTTGATGATTGGTTGGTTGATTTTTGGATTCACAGCAGTAGTCTCGCAGTATTTCATTGCGCGCGTAGAAGAATACTAGGAATAAAAATAACCAATGAACAGCCCTAAACGTCTAATACAATGAGGTTGTGTATTGTATAACAACTTCCATGACAAAATTCTGGTTATACTTCTTAGAATTTCTTATCAGCATACCATCTGATAATAGTTTTATTATTCTTATGTTTTTAAAAAAATAACAATGGTAATCGAACTTTAACGGTATACATACTGCCTGAAGAACTCAAATTTCAACACTGAAGATGGTTCCCACGAAAAAAAATCCAATTCGAATTGACGTTTTCCAAGTATGTTGATTTAGTTCCATTGAACTGCATGACTAATATCGGTGCCATGCGATGCGAAGCCATACTTGTTTGACTCTATGCATTTCATGTCATCTTCATATTCTTTAATTCTGATTTCAGCTGGTCGCCAGTTTGTCCAAATTAAGTGATGACACCATCAAGATACCTGATAATTACTACGTAAGGATAGAGGAAATTATCTGTCTTTTGTGATAGTTAGAAAGGATGATATTTTCTAATCTGGACTGAAGATAGTACGTTGGTAATATTTGCGAAGAATTTATGCTTCGCTGTTCCTTTAAGATAATGTGTAGTAACTGTTTTAGCGTCTAATTAAGGTATTGCTTAAAAATATAACGAATGGACTAGATGTACCCATCAGCAATGATGTCAGTCCTTATGTTGTTTATTAATATGATGTTATGTTATTTACGAATATGAATTATTATTATTATTGTTGTTGTTGTTGTTGTTGTAAAGAAATAATTTATTTCGTCTATAAATTCTTCAAATCTGTTGTCCTTTTCCTTTTTGGAAGTCATAATTTTTTGCGCTTATCATTTTATTATTTTGATATTTTTGATGATATTATTTGAATTTATTATTAGAAGAAAATATAAGGATAAACTTCGATTAGAAATCTACCGAAATAAACATATTATGGTAGTAATAAACTAAAATAAAAAAAAATAACATAAAGATTCCTAAATAATAATTATAAATGAAGTATCCTATAAAATACTACATCTCGTGAATGAATAATTATTCCTAAACCTCCGCAACAGATATAACAGATGAAATCCGTTTTGAACTCTTTGACTCATGTCTGGAAAAACACGAGACGCACGCGTTATCATATTCGTGATTCATTATTAAAAAGTTTAACAACGAACCATATATGTGATACACATGTAGTATCATAGTTCATATCAGATTTGCTTCATTATTCTTTAAAAGTCATTTTTATTATCCGAACGGATTTACACTATGTTAACAAAAATATTGGACACCTTATGTACCATGCACATTTTGGATCCTACCACATGCAAATAATCGGGGAGTGTCTGCATAAGTCTGGTAATAAAAGATAGGATGTGTTGCATGTTTTGCACTGTACTCGATGTCAAGATGTCACGTTCAGCTGAATTGACAGACTTCCGACTTGGCATGGTAATTGGGTGTCGCATCAGTGGTGGATTGCTACTCGTCTCAGTATATTAAAATCTACCGTAGCTTATGTCATTCGTAGATGGAAAGTTGATGGTGTTACCGGATCAGGAAAAGTCTCCCCACCGACACTCGCTGACCGAGATCGAAGGGCTTCTCGGAATGTTTTAGCATCCCGTGTATCATCAGCAGGCACCTCGCAGTCAACCTGAAAAATGCAGCAGGGGCATTTGTCAGCACTAAAACTGTCCATAGAGAGTCGCATGCCTTGGGTTACCACGTCAGCGCTGCTGCGGCAAAGCTACACATCCCTTCAACGCCAAATGACGTTTGGTCTGGTGTCTTTCACACCTTTCCTTGACCATAGATTATTGTAAAATGGTTTAGTGAAGCAACTAATCACGCTTCCAAATGTTTCACTCTGATGGTCATGTTTGGATCTGGAAATTGGGAATCGGTTCCAGCAGGACTGCATCGTTCCGTCAAGTTTGGTGTTGACTCGGTAATGGTATGGAGATGTTTCAGTTGTATGGGGCTTGGTCCATTGGTGGACGTTCCCCATCGCGTCTGATTGGCTAACTGGACATCCTGGACAACTTCGTGCTTTCGACGCTATAGAAATACTTCGGCAGTGACACTGACATGTTTCAGCACGACATTGCTTCATGTCATACTGCATTATGTGTTCGAGACTGGTTTCCACAAAACATCGTTGAAGTGTTGGACTGGCCGGCTCAAAGTCCAGACGTCAACCCCATTGAACATCTTTGGGACGAATTAGGACGCCGAATTCGCTCCAGACCACAGAGAACTCCAGATCGGCATCAGCAATGGGTGCAGCAGTCGCGAGGAATGGAAGAATATTCTTCTTTCAACGTATCCGAAATTGGTTGACCTCATGTCCCAGGGTAGCTATCATTCAGGAAAAAAGGTGGTCCCACTCGCTAATAAAAATGTAATATAAACGTATTTGTTACCACATTTAGTGTCCAAATCCATTTGTCAACATAGTGTATGTATTTATGCATTTTTTATTTGGTTTAATATGTTTGTTTCTTATATTCACAGTATATCACTTAATGACATGTGAACAAGATCCTGAGGACATCTGCTCATAGAAACAACAAAACCATCTGTGTAATAAAAATTAATTAATTAATCAACTAATTAATTAATTAATTCAATTTTGATGCAAGAATATACAGTGAAAAAATTACTTCCTTATGAATGTACTTTAAATGAGGTGATATTTTAGTTCAGTACGCTGACCAGAAACCTAGGCTGTTTAATTATTTAATATATATATAAAATAAAATAAAGTATTAAATTCTTTCGGTAAACAATAATAGTTCTTTATTCAATATCTTTAATCTGATATACTGCATTGAGCTATTCACAGAATATAAATGGCTTTTCCAGCGAATACATTCTATTGGAAAGGCAAAATTAGATTCGAAAATCAGTTGTCTCATCAAAGGTACAAGCTGTTTTCCCTATGAATAATAATTACTATCCTTTCAGATAACTGTCGGGTTAATTTTCGGGATTGCTTTCGGGAATATGCACGAGGCTCTGATTCAACAAGGGAAGTTGAGAGAATTGGAAAGCGAGGTGATTGTATGTTACCGTTTGTTGTTTAAGGTAAATTTTATACAATTTGTCTCTTTGTAAATTTTGTGTTCCTGTTTTGTTTGATATCAGGGACAACTTTTAAGAATAACAACACCATCGTGTTGATAAAAAAAGTTAATAAATTATCAATCAGATAAGGAGATGGAAAATACAATGAAAAAGTCACGATATTACTCTAATGTGTAGAGTATTATTTGCCTAATGGTGCATATTTATTTACATTTAAGAACTAAAGATCAATTTGTAGATTAAAATGCACTGTTCATTAATCCGTGTAGATTGATATATTTATAGAGAATGCAACAGAAGGTTTTGTTTTTATTTAAACATAAGGTAATACTTTTTTTGTAACGGTTATTGGAAACAAACCACAACGCCCCCATGCTTCCCAAGCAAGTTAGGTAATTTATGGATGAGCCATACATATAGATTTTTTTTTCTATGTGCTACTTGAAAACTATTTATTGCCTCTCTCTCTCTCTCTCTCTCTCTCTCTCTCTCTCTCTCTCTCTCTGTCTGTCTGTCTGCGAATTACAAGCAGGAGTGAAGAGCTGTGACCCAATCTATCGGCCAAGGAATATCCTTTATACTCCATAGAGGGAAACATCCGTAGATGGACCCAGCACTCGGGGGAAATAAACAATAAACACATCTACAACAAACTATGACAGATTTCTTAAGTGACGTGACCTTTCTCCAGACAGTTTGCCGCCTGCAGGCGATCTCTTTTTTTACGGTTAGGCGAACTTTCTAAAAATAGAAACAGGAGCATTTGTTGTTGTTAGCTGACGAGTGCGACGCAACTTAACTTTCTTCTTTTTCTCCCGATTCCGTTTCTTTGTTACGAGCACGTGATGAAATTATAAAGTTGCAGGTCACAATGTCTGCTGTCCTTTTCGTTATTACGTCAACAATGCATAAGAACGAATACAATTCTTGTTTTTGATTCTTTTTTTTTTTTTTTTTTTTTGCTTTAGGGACGAAGACAAAAGATTTAAAGTATGATGACGAAATAGGGAACGTAACAACCATCCGCCAGGACTTGTATCGATTTTTAAGTCAGGGCACGGTGTCCAACGACAGGGAAAGCTGTCTGCTAGTTCTGGCAAACGCGGTAGCTTCCTGAAATAAACTGTCAGCGCTACATACCTCTCATATCACAATATCATCGCCGAGTTTAGTAAGATACGGAGAGGATATCTAAGAGGAGAAGGGTACCGTGTTTTATTTTATCTTAATTAATTTTTTTTTTCGCTAGATAAGTTCCATATTTGCATGTACACCGACGCACCATTGGCTATGAACAGAACGTCTCCAACAAGTTGGCTGTTAATTCCCCTTCAATTTAAGGAATGTTTCGAAGCCAAAGTAATTTACTCCGTGACATAAATGAAGCTCGAGCGCGCGCACACACCCACACGTACACAATTTGTAAATAATGAATCTTCATACTTTTATCTTTATTATGATACTTCGAGTCAAACGCTTTCAAATTGCCCAAATTCTTTAAGCAGTCATTACGATAACAAATAATAATAAAAATGCACGAGCGCTCGAGTTTCCTGCAACAGAGAACGTTAAATGTGACTCATTTCTGTGAACTCGCTTTACAATTAAAGGCAGCCGATGGATGGTTAAAAGCAAACAAGTAATGAAGAAATCTGACAGCACCGTTTATTGCTAGTAATTCTGGGAGACGTATCTTTAACACCAAAAATAATCTCTACCGGGAGATTGTCGATGTTGTTTAAGACAGTTTCCCCACTTTCTAGCCTCGAGCGTTAACCATAAGAGCAAAACTAGTTCACATCGATAATAATCTGATACGATATTAACTTTATGGCTCGGTATGCAAAGTAGCAATATGTTATAAGCATTAGTCTGCCTGCAGACAGTGCTTAATTAAGCCTAGCTATACGACTGATCGCTCACGTGAAGGTGGGGGGAAAAGGGGGTTGCCATGATTGAATAGCATAAAATTCCCCTGCAGCCTACTGTGACTAAGTAATTGCGAAGGGCTCTGATACCATTTATTACAAGAATTAATGAACGATAAAATGACTAGATGTATGGGTACTGGGTTTCATAATATTTGTACTTGTATTTTCTCTGTTTTATCGAGAGAGAGAGAGAGAGAATAAAAAAAATGAATATTATCGACGTCATTGACTCCATTTCAGTTTGTGTGTGTGTGGTATCTGTGACGATATTCTGTGGAAAAAAAGACACAAAATTTTATGTAGCGCACAAAATGGGATTTGTTTACAACAAAAACTAAAATAAATGATAGCTTTAAGAAGAACTGCAATATTCCAGCCTCGATTTTTGGATGCCAGGATCGTTTTTGTAGATGAAGAGGCAACGAAGCGAGAGATAGGAGTTTGCAACTACTTCCGACGTTGTCGTTGGGAATAATTTGTGTTTGATTCAAAAAGAAAAAGATCAGATGTTACAAAATAACAAGTGTATTCTTGGAACAGTTTTTATTGCACTCATAAAAAACATCGATTCAGGAATTTCAGCAATGAAACAAAAGCTTGCTACCATAGAGATAAAAACACACATTGTTGAATTACATAAAGAGATTTACTACAACAATGTTCAGTTATTCTTTAAGTAGCGTGAACAACTAGTTTTTCCTCATGTCAAAGTTAAAACTAAGCTCAAATAGAATGCACAAAATATTTCGGTACCATTCAGATGCTTATACTTTGAAGTCCTCAAATTCTTTGTTTTATTCCATTTCTTTGAAGTACACATCATTAAAAGTTTTAAAACATTTGCTTCTAAAGTAATCATTCAATTGTTTCGGATAGGTGGAATCTATCCAGAGGGGGAGAGAGAGAGAGAGAGAGAGAGAGAGAGAGAGAGAGACTACTTTACATTTGTATCTATCTAGAAAGATGTTTATATAAAAAAAAAACCACTTTTTTTCCCAACAGGAAAGGCTATTGTTGTGTAATAAAGAAAGAAGAATTTTAATAAGCATAATTCTGATTAAACCTGGATTTTTAGGGATAGAAAAAAACAGATTTCTAGAGAAGTTAAAGTAATTAAAATCGTTTCACTATTATATGAAACCTACGAACTCGCCTTCAGAAAAGTCCTCAGGAAAGGTGTTTTTGCGTCTCCTAGACCGGATTCGAATCCGATCTAGGATTCAACCGAATAATGAATTCAACGTCTCTAAGTAAACTCCTGAAAAAAGCAAACTTTTGCAGGAGCGTTTTTATGGTACATTTTATGTCTCTCTATTT
This sequence comes from Typopeltis vanoorti, assembly GCF_054136105.1. NCBI lineage: Eukaryota > Metazoa > Arthropoda > Arachnida > Uropygi > Thelyphonidae > Typopeltis > Typopeltis vanoorti. Next base: position 127,423,556 of record NC_143549.1, read on the forward strand.
TATGGTACGTTTCGATTATTATTGATGTTTACCAGGAAATGGTAATAAATCACAAACTGCTGTTTGAAGTTCAGTTATGAGCGGTTATCATAGCAATAATTTCATTGTACAAAAGTCAGTTCAATTCCCTATCTGGATAAGAAATTTACAAAATTAAGTCTTAATGCCATTTAGTGGACTACGAAATATTTGTTTTGCAAGGGTATCGATTAAACAAGTAATATTTTATACAGATACGATTGAAAAGCCAATAATTTCTTCTATGATGCTACTAATTTTGACAATTTTGAAAAATTCAAAGAAATATGTTAGTTATGTTAGTAATATAATGATAAATGGCAAAACATGATGTGGACAATAGCAAGAATTACGGGACATTAGGCCCGTCGATTGGAATGGCCTAAAAGTTCGATTCTCGTCGTGAGGAGAAGGATCTTTATGTGAGTTTTTTTTTTTTTTTTTCATCTGAAAGTGAGTTAAACCCTACTACGGCGGTAGCACAGTTTTTCTCCCAGGAAACTCGGGTTTCTCATCCAGCATACACACAGATAAGTTCCAGTGCACAAGCAATTAAAAAAGTACTATTGTGGGCAGTATAGTGACATCATTCATAGATGGAAGGTTAAGTCGTTTTTATGGTGGGTTATCCGGAGGAGCATGCCCTCCCGTGATGGCTCCTGGAACGCCTTGGAAGTATCACTAATAATAATAATAATTATTAATAATGGCTAAATCTCTATTATGCAAACTGGTGGAAAATATCTTTAAAGAAGTTAGCTGGTGGTACTATATCACCCAGACTTAGTGGATATTGATGGACAGTACCATTTTAAGATTCTTACAGTTGGTAGTAAGGGGATAAGGGAAGCCAGAAGTATGGAAAGATCTAAGCTGATCGTGTGTAGGCAAGCGTTGTTTATTCGCTGTACATTCTTCAATTATTATGCTAATTTTATAATATCAATAGTTCCGTCTTTACTTGGTTGGCTAGTTGAGTTGTGTGTGGACGACGAAATGACAATGCACTCGCTCCTCCTGATGACAGATTACAAGAGGCAATGACAGGAAGTGGTTGCAGTTATTAATTTTTCTATTGTTTTCTAGAAGAAAGGCCAAGAAGAGAGAGAGAGAGAGAGAGAGAGAGAGAGAGAGAGAGAGAGAGAGAGAGAGAGAGAGAGAACGATACACCTTACCAGCCAAAGGAAAATTTACATTTAATATAAAATAAATGAATATTATTTTAATTTTATTTATTTCTTGTATTTTAACAGACTGGTATCCGACAGATACCAAAAGGAAACCTGGAAGACCAGCCTTAAGGTGGGAGGACCCAATGATTAAGAAAGTTGGAAGAAAATGGAGAAGAAAGGCCAAGACAGGAATAGTTGGACTCTTTACGACCAGCAGTCATGGAGAAATCCTAATTGAAATCACAGGTACATCAGGGTAATCAAGGTAATCTAAGATATATAATAAAATACTTTACTCATTTTTCGCTTTCTTTTATTCTTTAACTTTTGGTTTTTATTTTTTTTTCCAAATTTTAGGTTTCGTAATTTTAAATTCTGAATCAATATTTCATTCATCACCTTCGTCATTTACTATTTATATTCCTGTTTCATTTTCGGCTATTCAAGGCACGTAAATTTCACATAAGAACTTCGTCCTGAGCACCTTTCTCATGTTTCGACTCAAGTTCAGCTTCAGATGTCACGTCATCCCTATTTTCCGAAATTGCACAACTAGGTAAACTTTCCTTAATATAGTTTAAAAATATCTTTGATATTTCCATCATTACTAAAAAATAATTACTTTCATGGGATCAATTTTAATATCTCAGTGTAATTAAAATGTAATGCATAACATTAAAGATTGCTTCAGCTTATAAAGTTAACTCAACCATATTCGTTAATTGAAAGAAATAATTATTTCTTTCAATTAACGAAATTCGAAAAATGAATTTCTTACATAAAAACAATTGTGGTATAAGGTAAATTAATTCTTTTCTCCCTGCCGTATTTATTAAAATTATCACAAAACCAACAGAAAGTACGAATGCACTTTCGCATCTGAATCGATAGGGTTCATGACGGCCGAAAATGATTTCTCGTCCCGGTGGTAAAGTACGCATGCGTAATCATTCTCAACTTACTTTCTGTCCAAATAATGGTCTTTCTGATGAAATGATCAGTTCAAGCATTAATATCTGTTTTCACCAGTTTTAATCGGGAATATAAGTCAGAATTTCGATGCACCAATGTTGTGATCAGCAGTGGTGGACGAATGCATTCCAAACGGCCAACCACAGCTTATCAGGTTGATGCCTCATTATTATGTGAACATTTCCGTGGTAACCCTCCCTTTCTTCCATCCTGAGAATGTCCTTATAAAGTTAACTCAACCATATACGAAATAATTATTTCTTTCAATTAACGAAATTCGAAAAATGAATTTCTTACATAAAAACAATTGTGGTATAAGGTAAATTAATTCTTTTCTCCCTGCCGTATTTATTAAAATTATCACAAAACCAACAGAAAGTACGAATGCACTCTAGTAACGTCAAGTTCTTGGAAATAGACTGAATTTTGTTTACGGAACTTAGAGTAACAATTTGACGCTGTTGTGTTGATATCTACGTCCTCTTACAAATGCAAGTGTAAACGTTTATCAATGGAGAGAGAGATGTTTGACTTAATATGCGTATGTGCTTAATTGACAATCACAGTAATTTCACGTAGTTTATTATTAAAAATTATACTTGCTCGAAGACACAGAACGTTCAATGTTTCAAGCATGTGAGATTAGTTTCAATAGGTTTCCAGAAAAATATTAAAATTTTAATGAAATCTCATTAAGATATGCTATACACGGGAATCTATACATCTGACATGGACATGTAGGCATAAGTATGCGTACTGCCCATTTCCTAGCCACTTCATGCCTGCAGTAAGCAGGGCGGTGACCTCCCATCGGGCAATGAAATTCATCTCCCACCTAAATAACAATCATAAACATCCATAGACACAGCGGGTTCGAACCTGCAGTGTATTGGTTTGAGAGCGGGTATTCTAGCCACTAGGCCAACTAGGCCGGCATCAGTTTTAATTTTCTTAACTTGGTGTAACCTCTAACTGCATACTTCCTGATGTCCACCCTCATCTTCACTAGCCACATGCAACAAAAAATGTGAAGAGTTTCCGGCAAAATTAGTACTTTTAGTGTCGTAAATGTCCATTTGTAATCAACATTCTAATTACAATTTTTTTAAATCCATAATAAAAATAAGTACATTAAGGAATTAATTTTATTATTAAAAGTGAAATTATGAATATAATTTAATTTTCGATGCAACAAGTGCTGTCATTGATATTCACCTATAAAAATTACACCTCTCTTTTGATTACATGTGGCGAATGTGATAAAATGGTTGCACAACACTGCTCTATTTCATCGAACTCCGTGAGCGTTTAATTGATATACTAAGGCATAGACAGAAACGGTTGCAAAAAATTGAACAAAATAATTGTGTCTGTAGATTTACCGGTATCATTAGATTTTAAGCTTCCATAGCTCAGTCGGTATAGACGAAGCCCTTTGATCGTCTATACCGACTATAGCCCAACCATATGCCGGTCCCATGCCTGGATAAAATTGTTGGGGTTGGAGAAAGTAATGGTGAACTATCCTGTGAAAATCTCACCAGGAATACTTTGTGGGCAATGCCTACAAAGTCACCTACGGTCGGAAACGACTGAAAGGAAAGATCACATCAGATCAGATTAGATTTTAAAAGTCAATATTTTCTAAAAATACCGTTAAAACCGAAATAAATTGAGTAATCATTTATAAACAAATGTACCGATGGCTGAACGCTGCCTGAACAAACAGATGTAGTAATCGCTTGCTTTGCTTGTATTTTATTATCACATAATTAAGATACACAAGCTAAAACGATTATATGCAGATACTAGATGAGTATAGAATAATCTTTATGAATCTACTCGATTCGAAGAATATCTTTTACCTTTGTAAAAGTTGGTGAACTGTTAAATGTTAACCACCACTAACATGTGCAAGTTCCTTCTGTTCATCTGATATATCGAGGGACTTTGGCCGTTTGTTTACATATAATTTAGATGGATAAAAACTGAACGACAGATGTATGCAAATTCATACACAAACACCTGCACACTTTCAACTTATCGAATGTTAGAGAGATGACGACTGACATCTTCGATATCAGCACTCCATCTGTTTGTTCAGAAAGCGCTCAGCCATCGGTACATTTGTACCGATGGATGAGCGCTGTTCATGAATGATACAAAGTAAATATTTGTTTTTAATAATTCCGAATGACAAAGCGGCAAAATTGAATTAAATCGTTGGTATACTTAGTTGACAAGTTTCGCGTATGAGTCTAGCGAAATAATGCTATCGCATATTTTCATTCTTTATTGATGTTTTCAAGAGAAAAGTCAACTATTACATGTCGAGGGTTGTCATTTATTTCTACTTTAGTATTCCTAGATTGAACTTTATCTATTTTCAAAGGATATTCTGCTCGTAATGTAATGTTTATTCAGTAAATAAATTCAGTGAATTTGTATATTAATTGATGTTTTCATTTCTAACTTTCCTCAAGTTATTAAATCGCGCGCGCGCGCGCGCGTGTGTGTGTGTGTGTGTGTGTGTGTGTGTGTGTGTGTGTGTGTGTGTGTGTGTTCTCCCAACCCAATGGTGAGTGGAGTAGCAATGCTACTTTACCAAGGAATGCTTACAGAACATCAGTTGATTTTCTTGACCAATGGTATATCCTATATCTGTAGATATATGTGTTCATGGGGGCCAGTTTGCCTGTTTCGACCGAAGACAATCTCGAGATTCTGATAAAAAAATTTGTATTCCTCCGTATGAGACTGACTAACTCACCTTTGACTGAAAAACCTTGATTCACATAATTTGATTTGAACCAGATTTTTTTTTCAATCAGGGCTTCATCGAAACCTGCTGAGCTACTGAGGCTCGAGATTAACACTGAATAGAAAATTTTTAGGTCCTTTTTCCGAACTCTGTTGTCTTCGTTTGCTTGCATGATGTTCTCATGTGCACCCGATTACACACGATTTATGGGGACAATAACAACTTTCTTTCACATCATATTCTACACTTCAGCAAATTTCTTCCACACTGTAGTAACAACTATCTTATACATTTCCAAACCTGGACAAAATATAATTTAAAGACTGAATTTTATTAATGATTAACTGTAGAACTGTAAAACGAAATAAAATTCCACAATTGTTATTTCAGTTATAGAACCACTACTAAAACATTCAAGACTTTTTTTTGTTTCATTTGCGTTGTCGTGCAAATAGATAGTAATAAAAATCGTGAGTGTAATTATAAGTCCGAAATATCAATGAAATTAAAATTTCATTGAAATTTCATAAATTATGAACAGTTAGATGATCTCTCTTCCTGATTTGCAATTACTTCCCCTTTTGTCACAAACTGTCACATCAAATGTCAAAATATGTCAGTCCTAGCTTAGAACCACATCTTCATAAAAAAGCGAATACTCTATTAATACTGTAACTCGGTTAGTATTCATTTACTTTAAAAATAGCTGCGTATTTATAACATAACCAACCAGTGATTTATGTTTCTTTAAATTTTAAATTCTAAATAAACATTTATACGCAGATAGGTAGGAGTTGAAACGTATCCGAGTTTCTCCCAGAAACTTGAGTATGTGAATTATGGTAAAAATAAAAAAAAATAAAAATATCTACAACTCAGATCGGATGGGGGATCAAAAATCCTACTACCCGTTCTTAGTCGTAGATTTTTAACCGCACATCTGGGAAAAATCGGCTACTGGAACACATAGTTGCACGCATATAATTCTAGTTCAAATTAGGAACTTGAAATTGAGTAAGTTATCTGCTGTAATCTTTATTCTCATCACTTTCTATCTAACATGCTAACACAAAGGCATTCAAATGGCACAATGGCGTTGTAGATGTTGCTTACCAACCTCTTAGCATTAGGGCTAAAAGAGTTCAGTCTACTTCCGCTGGGAACGTAAACGAGATTAGATGATTTATTTATCTTGTTCCTTAATATCTTTAATTCAGTAAACCTTACAGTATGCTTAAAGTGTTATCCAATTAATATAATATGCTGGAAATATAACGACAGATTCATCTCATTATTCAGCAATCCCGTTCTTCCTGTTAACGGTATTCATTTTCCACATGAACATCTCAACGAAGAGAGTTGACTAAGATGACCTTGAAAGGATTAGGCTTAATTAATCTTCACTTGCAGCACAGATTACTCAAAAAATTAGGACGGTTATCAAATTCTGCGAAAAAATTTGTTCAAATAAGAGAAATCAAATAATTTCGCAAGGAAATATTTCGATTGAGACCCCCATATAGGGGCCTAAAAAGGCTGAAAGAAGTCCACAGTTGGTCTCTAGAGCCGGGTACCTTCTGTTTGATTTAACGTCTTGAAATATCTATTTATTTTATTTTTTTTTCATTTCTTATTCTCTTTCATTCCAAGCATAATTTGACAATCTATAAATGATTCCAAAATAAATGATGCACCCTTTCACTGAACTCTGATTTTATTTTAAATCTTAGCGAAAACTAATTTTGGAACGTATTTATTTTAAAAAAAATCTCCTTCCAGAATAAAATAAATAAAAAAAACAATAAAATGAAAATAATAAAAAAAATAATAATAAATACATTTACATTTTACTTGCAAGTACTTCGCTGATTTTTAAACCAACAATGATCATGAGAAAACGGGGCTTAGTTATCGCCATTATAAGTGCCTCCTTGTCGTGTCTGCGCATATCAAGAATTGGAATTAAAATATAAAAAAGGATGACGGATCAATTCATTATCAATGGTATTGTATTGAGTATTGTATGTCCTCTTTACACTATGAATATCTACTTATTAACATCCAATCGTTTAAATGTGAATTCTGTATTTTTTGAGGAAGTTTTTCAAAGCAAGTGCTCTACCATCCCACTTTGAATATGCTTAATAAATTAAATATTAAATCGGTATATCGCTTGAAGGAAATTTCTTAAAACTTGGGCGTGAGTTTAATTAATCATGAACATTAAGTAAACCAGTAGTAAGAGGAGGAGGAGGAAGAAGAATTTCTCCCCGATGTCTCCATAGTGTTGAATAACTTCTAGATGAAGATTTTCTCATATGCTTTTATAAGTTATAAATAAATAATCACTGTTACTTTATGAATAATCCTTTATTAATATTCAATGAGAAATTGATCCACTATTATCAGCGAATAAGTGGCATCATTGGCAATAGATGACTGAACTTTTCCTAAACTTTGTGCACGTGAACGTTAATGACCACTAATAATGGATATTGTTCCTACCCTCTTTGTCTTAAAAACACAAAGATAGAGCTACTTAAAAGCCACCTGGAAGGTATATTTCTAACGTAACACTGTTGAATTACATCTCACGGTGAGAAGAAAGGCATTCAAATTTCTTTTGTTCGTATTATTTTAAGTGAACATGTTATTTTTTTATGTACGGTGTTGATCTTTTGATGGATCAAAAGCTCCAAACCACGAAAGCACTTTCAGATACAGAACCACGTACTAAGCGAAGTGCTTTGGATCTGTTCTTCAAATTGTTGCATTTAATAGTTAGCGAGAATGGAGAATACACCTCACGTTTTCTGATCATTTTAATGTATTTAAATAATTGTTCTGTTCTTATTCCTAGTGGTCTCGAATGATAAATCAGATCAACTTCTCCTTCATTAAACTTCGTCCATCATTTTTGTAATATTTAATTTTATATGATTATTATTTTTTCTGAGCTTTTTAGCACTAGTATTGAATACAGATAAACATTTTGCTAGAAAACTGTTTTTCTGTATTCAATGCCCAATCAATTTTATATATCTGTACAGCTGTAATAATTTATAGCAGGTCAGTTTTTAAGTGCCTTCCCACCTAAGAAAAGCTCTAACCGTATTGTGCTTTAGCATTATTATTATTATTATTATTATTACGTGACACCTCCAGGGAGTTCAAAGGCTCATCGAGGGAGAAGCACCTAACTCTCCGTCTCAACTATTCAATCCACCAAGAACCACATCATCTACACCAACGCCAACTACTGCCCACTACTACCACCACCACCACCACTAGTATTTTCACAGACAATCATAAACATTCATGCCCACAGCGGGATTCGAGCTCCGCAGCGTTTTGGCTGGAGAGCGGATACGCTAACCACTCGGCCAACCAAGCCTGGTAATATGGGTGAGGTAACGACATTTTAGCTTATTTTTACATAGTTCGGAAATCCTATTCTAGAGACCAAACATGGAACTATTTTTACGTCACTCCAATAAATGTGTAGGTGGTCGTCTTACACCGGATAAAATTCACCTGTCATCTATGGATAATAACGAACATCCATGCCCACAGTGCAATTCGAACAGCAGCCTGTTCACTGGAGATCGGATGCATTACTGATTTATTTGTTCGTTATAAAAAACAATAAGTCTCAACGCTTTATAGAGGTTTTGGTGAATGTATTTTTTTTTTACTTTCGAAGACACCTCGTTGAAGGCATCTTTATGTGCCGCATGTTTATAAATAAACGTGGCTAAAACAACTGATTGAAAGTCACTTCACATAACAGAGCGGCAGTGAAGCGCCAAACTAAAAGAGAACTTCGATGAAAGTGAAGTTGCAGGTTCGAACTTTTATGAAACCGTCTCGCATTCTGTGATACACAAAATCACACGTGCACGCACGCACGCGCACACACACACACACACACACACACACACACACACACACACACACACACACACACACACACACACACACACACACACACACACACACACACACACACACACACACACACACACACACACACACACACACACACACAGAGAGAGAGAGAGAGAGAGAGAGAGAGAGTGACATTCACATTCTTTAGAATACTCAAACCCATCAGTTATCCATCCCTCAGAGTATGCCTGTGGAGAGAACACTAAACTTTTGTCTATTTTAGAAAATAACACAACTATGGGGTTGAATTTAAAACGAAGATTAACGAATCGATATTCAGCAACGCATTTCCGAACACAAAGTCGACTAAAAACCATCCAGAATGCAAATACACGTTGTCCTGCAGATCGGTTAACGTCTAGCTTCTTTTAAATGATATTAGCTTAAAATATCTTAGATGCACGTGGATACATTTAACTCAAAAAATCTACTCCGAATTGGAATGAGTAAATTTGCGCATTTAGCATGTAAATTTTGCAAATATACGCTAAGTGCGGAAACGGTCTACCTGTAGAGAATAATACGAAAGTTGTTAACCTTTATTCAGATGATTCGCTACTATAAGCCAACGAAACAAATTGTTTTTTCTATAGAGAATAAAATAGCTCCAACAATTCCATGTAAAAGTAACTAAATTATTGAATATTTTTGTGTAGAAAACAAATTAATTTAAGTTATTCATGTTGCTAGTTTGTATTTAAGCAGAAGCATTGAACTGGAAATAATAACTGGCATCGAATGATCTCACGAAATCGTTCTCAATTTATTCTGTCCAGCACACTATTGGTTTCCGGCTATGATGTTGAAGAGATCGCGTGCACACGCACACACAAACACATGCCCACAAGCGCACTTCCCAGTGATCATTGCATCCTACTTATGTCCAAGTTAGTGTAGTCTAAGCAAGCCAATACGTTCGCCTTATTACAAAGTTCATTTCTTTCTTCTTCTTCTTCTTATTCTTCTCCCGATAAGATCAAATGATTTATAAGAGAGGGATAACAGCCTTTCTTCAAGGTACTTATCTATCATTTAGTTTCCTACTGCGGTGGAAAAACTCAACTTATCACTGGAAGGTTTGATGACATCATTGCACTTAAAAAATAAATTTTAAAAAAGAGCATTCTATAAAATAATCCCAGAAAACTTTTACCAACATTGATTTAGATCACATGAAAGAAGAAAATTAAGTTTTGAACTTAGATAATGTCCTATGCTCTTGTCTCCAGGAAATCTTTTAAGATCTTTAAGTCTGCATTTTAATATGACGAGTATTACAGATTAAACCTGACTGATGTTAATAGATGGAATTGGATTAAGGTCTTCAGCGATGCATCACGGGCGGCCAGCACTACAGAATCCCAGAACTACAATTTTCTCACTTCTTATACATAACTCGGAAAGAGAATTAATGAGTGCCCATCTCAGAACCATTTTATCACGCTCAGCCAACTGCACTTCTTTCGGAAAGCTGTTTCTCCTGCTCGCTAAATTATAAGCAAAATTAATGGATTAGGTATCACACTTAATAAGTTAATTTTGGCCAGACTTTTCCAGGCTTTCCGTTTCAGTGGCGCATTCCATCCCTCAGTAATTGCTGTCGGGAGATTTTTGCTGGCATTTAATAACGGCATAGTCACGCCAAAGCCTTTCGAAAACGTTAGGATTGATAGTATCGTTGCGATGATTGTTCTTGAATTACAGAATATTAAAAACTCGACTAAAAGAACTTAATGAAAATTGCCCTTCGGAGTTTTCTGCATCAACTTAAAAACTAATGATCTTCTTATTTTAATATCGTGTGTCCTGTCATTAGATATTATATTCGTATGAAGATGAAGTTTTATCAATGTATAAGGAGGAAGTTAATGCATTCTTTCTCTCCTTTTCTGCTAGCAGTCGGTGAATTTGTAAGCAGATGAAACGTGAGACGCTCGAGTTCATCTGTTAGCAGATTATCCGACTTTTAGCATTTCTTTAAACATTAGAACACGCTACATGCTTTTATAAATTTCAAGAAGTTTAAATTGTGCAAGGATGAAGGATAAAATGAATAACTCTTTCCCCGAGAGAGAGAGAGAGAGAGAGAGAGAGAGAGAAATTTATCTGTGAAAAAGGATACCCTAATGAAATGAGATTTGGCTAGTGGAATAAGAACACTTATGACTTCTACATTTTAACGTTTCCAGTTGTGGAAGTGAACACAGTGGCAGTTTTATAACAAGAATTTTTAACAAACAGCAAAAAAACAATACGCCATAACAAATTATTTGTTACAGGGAATTTATATTTTCCGTTCCCCATTTGCAAAGGAATGCAAACTCAAACCATTGTGGAGGCAGAATATCGAACTGAAATTCCATAGTTAGTGCATGAATAAATGCAAAGAATAAAACCGAAGGAATACTAGAACATAAAGATGCATGTTTCCAGCACTGGAAACATGAATCTTTAGTGGTATACTGCATGGATCCGAAACGTCGGTAATAAATAAGGAATCAAGAAAACGAATTTTGGCATTTGAAAGAACTTGTTACAGGAAGATTCTAAGAATAGAATGGGTACAGAAAATCACAAATGAAGACGGAAGATACAACCAAAGGAGAATCTAATGCAGAAGATTATAAAATGGAAACTGCAATTATTTGGACATATCTGCAGAATGAGTGAGGACTGGAAGATAAAGACATTTATGTTTGCTATTACGGATGGTGTGAACAGAAGAGGTAGACCATACAGAGAATGGATAGATGATATAAAGGACTGGTGTGGAATGGGTGTGCAGAAACTGCGACTATGCACTGGAGAAAGAAAGGTGGAAGAAGATAGTAAAGGAGACATCAGGCACCAACGGGCAGTGAGTTCATGATGATGATGATGATGATGATAAATACTCGAACATAAACATTATAATTTACTGAACGTGAATGAATTAAGAAATTCGGATTAAAGATTCCAAAGGGCCGTTTCATGTTAACATTCATTGACAATCGTAAATGATTACACTCATCCGACTCGATTAGTAGATTATCTACTAATCTACAAACTACAATGTGTAGTTTGGCTTGGTGTAATATTGCACTGTTAGGCAAGACTTGGATTTACCAGTAAGTTTATGAGAAAACTTTCGGCATCCGAGTTGTCTTGGTTTTCATTACTTAAAAGACACGAGCGTCTCAGTAGTCCGTATGTTCGCCTTTTATTAGTTCAGTAAATTAAGGTTCACTGACTTTACGGCTGTTTTCAAGTACTAGTTCTCATCAAAACCTAAGGAGAACAAAACACTTTATATAATACCGTAACACTCCTATGTCAGAAAGTCAATTCATCATAAGTCAACTTTAGGGAGGTGCATAAGCAATAAGTAAAAGGTAGAACCAAAAATGGTTTAATTTTGAATAATAAAGAAAATAGAATGGAGAATATTACATTTATATTCTATAGCCAAATATAGAAAGAAACTTAGAAATCTCGAAATTTACCATACGACTCATGAGTTTATTGTATTAAAAGGATAGTGCTTGTTCTCTGTAGATTTTTGTCTGGTTTCTGATGAAAACCGATAGTTGGAAAGAGCTGCCAGGCTAGTGAGACATAATTAAGGTTCCTGGACAGATTCATGAGTCTCTTAAGTAGTACAAACCAAAGCAACTCCAATAAGACCGTTATATTCCCAATAAACTCTGTGGTAACTTCGAAAGTTTTTTAAAAAAGTTTCTTTCTCTCTAAAAAAAAAGCTAACGCCTATTTGTTCCCGTATAGGGAGTAGGCGGGGCCGTTTACCCTACTAACTTTTTTTGGAGACTGAGTGGGCAGCTCAATCTCCACTGGTAGCCAATCAGAGAGATATCTGGCCCAAGGCTATCACTGATTCATCGGTACGCAGTGAAGAAGACGGCAAGTTAGTGCCGCCATCTCGTGGTCCCTAACCCTAACACAATATTTTTAATGTCTGAAAATAGTGTGGGTTCGACGGTCAATTTTCTTGAGTTTACGGGACGAAAAACCCGAGTTTCAGGGAGGAAAAACCCGCTAGCCCGTGCCAGAGATCGAATAACTCGGGAACCGGTCGAAAAAAGACTTAGAAAAATTTCCTCTAGTCGGCGACTAGATTTGAACCACCAAATCCTTTCTTCGTGCGGTCAAGCGCCGTAGAGTGCAAACGCCACTTCTACTGAGCTACACGGGCTCTTCTTTCTCTATTGGGCTATAAAATATGGATGGGTCCATAATATTCTCCATTTTAATATCTTAATTATGCCAATTTGAAGCACTTTGGTTCAATAATTTAATAATTACATTTCTTTTGTTAAATTAATTAAAAAGGTACTATATATGTTGACAAGTGCAGCACATAAATGTACTGCTCTTGTCAACGATGAAATAATACCCATCATTACAACTGGCAATATTTCCTATTTAGCAATATTGCATTAATACCATAATGTTAATGACATATGGAAAATATATTCCTCCTCCTCCTTCTTCTTCTTCTTCTTCTTCTTCGGTACTACATCCCCATGTAGAGCTTTGGCCTTCCATTTTTGGGATTCATAACTCACTACGAGGTGGGATCATTACCCCCACGCTCAACCATGTATAATTGTCTGAGAAGCGTTGTGTTCTTAAGACCGGTTTGGTTGCTTTGCAGGAGGAAAAACTCCAGATAAACTAGGGAGAAAAATCCTGCAGTCCACGGAGCGCGTAACCATTAAGCTAACTGCGCGGACATATTCCTCCTCCTCCTCCCCCAAAAAATCAAAATTTTTGTTTATGCAGCGCTCGTTATATTGGATTTTTATTGCATTTTCATATCACAGTTTGATCACCTTGATCAAAGCAAATAATAACAATAATGACAAGTCTCATCTTCACTATTATGACGATAACACATGCAGTGTGTTATGGGAAGAAAAATTATTTTGAATCTCTATCTTGACGAAACAGCAAACATCAGATGGTATATACTTTCTGCAAGATAATTTTTAAATAGATGAAATATTTAATAGTCACGTGAATAGAAGAGCACAAAGATGGAATGATCATTTACTGAAACCATAAGCCAAACAAGCATACTTTATTCATTTATTCAACAACAACAAGACTTTCACACTCGAATAACAATGAAGAAGGAGAGAAAATCCAAAGTATTCAAATCAACTCTCCAAGTCTTTCATAGTATTGAAGAGTACGCCAACACAATGTTCAGTTTAAAATTTCTAAGAAATTGAAATTAGCTCACCGTGTAGCTTCTAGGAATTCGATGGAAGTTAGATCAAGAAAGCACTGAGCTCGTGTATTATCAGAAAGAGAGGGGGAATTTCTCGAAGATAGATACGAGACCTAACATGGATAGCAACAAGTTGGGTTATAATTACTGTTGAAGAAAGTAAGGCTATTTAGATTGTCTGTTTTGTGTGGTAAAAACCCAAGTCTCCAAGGGCGAATAGTTTGCCTCTTCATATGAAAAGATCTCATTAAGGTTACTTCCATCATGCATGGAAGATAATTGCTGTCTTTTCAATCGACGGCAAATATTCATTATCATCGCAACTACACTATGTAGGTAGCCGACGGCTTGTTTCCTGGTTGGTTGACGGTTAGCATAATCGCTCTCAAATCAACATGCTACGGGTTCGAATTTCGTCTTGGGCCAGAGTTGATACGACTGGTATTACTGAAACAAGAAAGCGAAAAACAGGTGGGGTTCTAAATAACAAATTAACTAATACAAGATGTTATATACAGGCAATAAACATCACAGAAACGAAAACTTAATTGTAATATTCAACACTAAACAGGAGTGCAATCCTTATATAGCAGATAATGTTAATTATAGTAATATGAACAACAAAAAATGAGGAATTGTTCAATGAAACATATTTGTGCCTATGCTCCCACAGAAAGATGAAATCGAGGAATTTGTCGAGTCATTAGGCAACCGGCTTTAAGAGAAATGAAAATTTGGTCATTCTTGAAGATCTAAATAGCAAGGTGGGAAATGAATACCAGACATGTAGAAATATTTTGGGAAAATTTGGAGATTACCTATTGGATTTCTCTTTGGGAGATTATTCATCACTGACGCTATGCTACAACATAAAGACGTACAAAAATTCATATTGGAAGAAGATATAAGAAATAAGAAAGGTCTTATTAGGTATATTATCGTCAACAGTGATCACCTCACTCTGGTTCAGGACACAAGAGTGTGCAGAGGATTTGAACTTGGAAGTGATCATCACTTAGTATTACGTAGAAAAAAATAGATATCATATTGAAAAGAGGAGAACTGTAAACTGAACCTTACAAATATCACTTTAAAAAAATGAAAGAGTTCGAAAACAATCACCAAACTTCAGAATATCAGTAGAAAACTCTGAAGAAAACATTGATTGATTCATCTAAGGAAGTGTATGGCGAAGTTGTTTCTAAAAATAGAAAAAAAATTCCATGGCAGACTCACAAAGTTGAAGAAGCAGTCCTGTAAGTCATCGTGTGCTCAGAGAGAGAGAGAGAGAGAGAGAGAGAGAGAGAGAGAGAGAGAAATGAGAAAACATAGCATTGTGTAAAAGAACTAAACAAAAGTTATGAGAAAACGTCGATAAGAATATAAATGATAAATATGGATGGTAGAAAATGATTCTGGAGACTTGTAAAAGCTTAGAAATGAGGAAAAACTACTGTGAAAGGAATCGAAGATGATAAAGATGACATGAAACTGAAGATAACAGATATTCTGAATGTCTAGAGGAATTACTTCGAAAAGTTACTAAATGAAAAAAAAAATCATAGAACGGTCGTAGAAAATATTCAAGAGATATGCAACCATAACTACATGTCAAGGTTGAAGTTGAAAGTTTGAGGTTGAAAGCCATCGGAAATCTGAAATGTGGTAAAGCCACCAAAGCAGATCATATTCGACCAGAAATACTCAAATATCGACGTAAAAATTTTGCAGCGGCTACGCTGTATGATTCAAAGAGCTTAGTCAGAAAGTCAAACTACAAATGCTTGGAGAAAAGCTCCTAAAGTTTCCACCGGTAAAATACGGAATAAATTTGAATGTGAGAATTACAGAGAAATTTCCTTAATCAGTTTTCCAGGCAAGATTTTTGCAAACAAACATACTAGAGAAAAGCTAAGAAATATTGTGAAAATAAAACTTAGAGAAGAACAAGCTACATTTAAGGCCAAACGAGGGCTTTAGAATCAGATTTTCACTTTAAGAAAATAGTGAGAAATTATGGGGATATTACAGGGAAAAAGAAAATGAAAAGTTGCCAAGACAACACTGTGTATATAGTCTAATGGCTGACAATATATCGAGCAAAACATGTATATTTGAGTAGTAGGTCAGCAGTTAGAATGGAAGGAGGTGCCAAATATCGTTATATATAAGAGGTGTGAGATAGAGGTGCAACACTATCTCCGCCATTATTCATCATCTATGTACATCACATTATGAATCAGCCACGATTTTGAAAACAGCAGAGATGACTGGTTTCTCAAAAAGTGAGATATCTCAGGTGTTTAACAAGCAGAAAAATAACCCACGTTGCTTGCCTAAGAGGAGTAAATGTGGTCCTAAGACAGTCTGTCAGGAATGAGAATCGCCGCTATCAGAATGCTTGCCCAGATAAACCGACCTTCTTGCGCGCAGCAATTGACCGAAGACTTCCTGATTTATACCTTACGGAACAGTGTGCAGGGAAAGAGAGAGAAAGGATCGGTACTGGAAGTCGCATGCTTATACAGAAATCACTGATGTCTATGAAAAAACGGAAAGTTTCTCTAAATTGGTGTCAGTGGTGTAGGAAAAACTGTGGCTGGACACTGGAAGACTGGAAAAAAGTCCTGTGGTCCAATAAGTCACGATACACCATGTACTGTGCTGACAGTAGGCAAAGTTTGGCGAGAGCCCATGAAACAATGAACCCCAGCTTGCATTATAAAGCACAACTCAAGGTTCTGTTGGTACGGAACGGGACCCCTTATATTGTCGGAAGGGCGGGTGTCCTCCAAGGAATATCTGAACACTGTTACAGATCAAGTCCATTCTGCAATGCTGACTCCTTGATTATATAGAGAAACCTGTGGAGAATTCATGACTAAATTTGACACACATGAGCCACAGTAGTAGGCTTACTATTACGTAAATATTTCGTCCTAAGCATCTTAGGACATCTTTAGTACAGTAGAACATGAATGACACACTAGGAATGACAAAGTAGGTACAATGGAATCAAAATTGTGTACAGTGGCGCGTTGCGGCCTGAACTGAAATTAAATTAAATTGAATTAAATTAATTAAATCACAATTAAGTTATTTTTACACAATTTTGTATGACAATTTCCCATACTTTAGGGATGGCAAGAACCATCATTGCGGTTTAGATTTGTTCTGTGAAGTAGGGCTTCATAACTCTCTTTATATAAGCGTTCATATTTATATGAAGATCTGTATAAGAGTTCTGTCTTTTCCCAGTGGATCTTGTGGTTTGGGTTTTCAACTCCGTGTTGAGCGAGGCCTGATTTTTGCGATTTGATGAGGCGGATATGGTCTTGATGTTCCGAAATGCGTTTAAAAACTGATCTGCTTGTCTGTCCATAATAACGGAGTTTACAAGAGCATGGAACCTCGTAGACACCCGGTAGTAGCATAGGTGAATTTTTTTTTTCTTTAGGTGAAGGTAACAAGTTGTGGATCTGGTTGATGGGTTTGTAGGTGGCAGCAAGATTGTATTTCTTCATAATTTTTGAGAGCCGTTAGGAGATGCCTTTGATATAAGGTATGGGAAAATTATGGGGTGGTTCTTGTCTAGGTTGATGTGTGGAGAAGTTGCTGATGATTTTTTTTGAGTTGTTTTGTGGTTGTACCCATTTAGCGTGGCTGTGTTTTTGATTATTTCCAATTCTTGTTTTAGAGAATCCTCGGAGGAGCATAATCTCTGCGCTCTGGTTACCAAGATTTAATGATGCCAAATTTTTGAGAGGGATGATGAGCAGAAGTATGGTGAATGTAGCGACCTGAAAATGTCGGCTTGCGATAGACAGAGGTGGAGATGGAACCGTCTTTTTTTCTTTGGATGTGTAAATCCAGAAAGGGCATGCCCTGTGGGAATTCTTTTTCTAATGTAAATTTGATGCGTGGATGAAGAAGGTTGATTTTATCTAAAAAAAACTGAAGTAGCTCTTGTTCAGAATGACTCCAGACTGCGAAGATATCATCGACAAATCGAAGCCAGAGTTTTGGTTTGGGTTTAAACGCGAGAATGTTTTCTTCAAGATGTTCTATAAACAGGTCTGCCAAGTTGGGTAACAAGGGGGACCCCATTGCTGTTCCCTTCTCTTGCTTGTAGATTTTTCCTTTCCACGTGAAGTAACCGGAAGTGATAACAAATTTGAAAAGTTCAACAATATCCGACGGAAATGTTTGATTTAACAGGTCTACAGTTTCTTTATGGGGGATATTGGCGAAGAGAGAGACGATGTCGAAGCTAATTAGTATGTCAGTTTTCAGCAGTGTCTTATTTTTGCGTGAAATTCTGTGGAATTTTTTTATTAAAGAGGTTGAATGGCCTGTGTGGGGACGGAGAAGGTTGGATAAGAATTTTGATAACTTGTAAGTTGGGCTGCTAATTGAATCAACGACAGGTCTGAGTGGGACGTTGTTCTTGTGAAGCTTGGGTAAACCGTATATTCTCGGAACTCTAGCATGGTATGTCTTGAGTTTTTTTTTTTTTTTTGAAGTTTCTTCACCTGTCGACTTTGTTTCATCGAGTAACTTGTTCAGTTTCTTCAGCTGTCTTTTTGTGGGATCATAGTCAAGTTTTGCATAAGCATTTGGGTCTCGGAGTAATAGATTCTTTTTTCGATCATATGAAGCAGTATCAAGAACCATTGTGGTATTTCCTTTGTTGGCTCTGGTGATTATTATGTTTTTATTATGTTTTAAGGAGGTAAGAGCTTTCAATTCTGATGGTGGAATGTTTAAAACTGAAGGTTTGGCATTGCAAATTATTTTTGCTATTTCAAAACGAAGTTTGTTGACTTCAATACTGGGAAGATGGCTGATATTTCTTTCAATGTCGTGTATGAAATCTAGATATGGGATACGTTTAGGGGGAAATGGCAAACTTATGACTCTTGATAAAACATTTAATTCATCTTCTGTTGAATTTAATTCATCTTCTGTTACTAGGCAAATTCCAACTGAAACAGGGTAAGCTACGTGCCCGTATCTCTTTTTTTAAAAAACGTGCAGACGTGTTAAACTTATTCCAATGTTCGCCAAGCTAAAGGAAGTGATTAAATCACCAAGTGCCCATAAAATCTATCAAAAAGCAAGACATTCACAACTGCTGAATAAGCTACGAGATTCCAAACAAAAATTGGTAACAAATAATTTAAAAATTATAGAACTAGAAGCTATCTAGATTTCACACAACATTGAAAGAAACATCAGCCACATTCCCATGATTTCCATAATGTTGAGTTTAGTAAGAAATACAAATTGCCTAATTAAAATTAAGCATAGTTTGTAGTTTGTAATAATGAATGACACATAACAGCGAAGTAATATCTGAAAACAGCGTCGAACAGTGGAAATGAACGTTTATGCATATTTTAACAGAAGTGTTTTCAGGATATTTTAGGCGTTTCCAGAATTATTTCAGAATATCCGGGTACCCAAGCTTGTCCAAGTAAAACAGATGAAACTAAAATACCTAATACTACCGAACTGAGTCAGCATTGTTAATCGGCTCCATATTATCCTCACTCAGTATACGAAATGCCATTGTGGATTGGGTTATCGATTTTTATCACCGTATACCAAAGAATTAGCTATTCTGTTCGATGCGATCTAATCTACAGAATATTTGCTCATATTCTAATTAGCTGTGATTATTTATTCTTACTGTAGCCACTATTTGAAATGGTGGCACTTTGATCTTTTGTGTAATCGCTTGTTGACCGACCATTCAACATAAATGAATTATGTATACATTTTCTACCGGAGTTATTTTCTCCATTGTGTATTCGCCTCGAAGAACTCGCCAGTAATTACCAGTATTTGTTGTACCGAACTCCTTCAGTTTCTTAATAAGTTTCTGACAAACAATTATCACGACTTTGGACACAATGCATAGGTGGCGCTGTTTTATAACTAATACAGAGCTGCTGCAATGTATAAGTATTGTATTGGTAGTAGGATTATTATTATTAGTTTTCAAATGGCTTAAAATGTTTCAAAGTATTCAGAATGTCTTTCAGATCTCCTGTGTGTGTGTAATGCGCAATGCGACTGTACACCAGTAGATTCAGAAAAATTCGTTTACTTCTCTAAAAAAATAAGAAGGAAAGAACAATGAAAAAAAGCCTGAAGGATATTATAGAGGGGTAGAGCGAGAGAGTAAAGGAGAAAATCGACCATGTCAACATCTCGACACTGACCGATGAGTCTGTGCCGTTAGCGAGAGATGTGAGACGTATGAAGACAGTGGGAAGGATTCGCTTAATTGGAAGAAGCACACCAGGCATCTCCTTCTGATCTATCCCTAAATTGAATAGACCATAGAGAAATCAAGTTACTCTGTGATATATCCAGAAGGTACAATTCTAACTGGATACACGAGGATGCAAGGTTATTATCAGTGAGTGCAAGGCAATCGCGATAAAGGAATTCTCTTTAGACTGTGATGGGTGCCATTTGCATTTGGATTTTTGTGTGCTAAAAATTACCATACATTAAATTAAAAGTAGGCAATATTATTCGAGAATTGTATAGAAATACTAAAGTTAATCAAATGTCACTTTTTCTTAAGAATGAAAATGTAATACGCACAAAGAGACTGACAATTATTTTCAACTTAAAGGTCATGTTTGTTCCTGCATAAAAATATTGTAATATAAAAATCCTATAAGGAGAGGAGATTCTCTAATCACAGCTTATTGTTAGTCATCAGATTAGCCAAATAAACGTTTACTTCAAGACATAATCAAAGGATTGATACACGCACAATGAATCAACCTCAACTTGTCATTGTTAACGTGAAGCCTTACTTTCTCTTATGCTCTGAGTTACAGCAACTTAATATTACTTTTCTCTATACCATATTTTATATACATGAACAACAGTAAAATCTGTATCGCATCGGAACTCGACATGTGCCCTTTGGTTGAAGAAGACCTGAGTTCGATTCCCCCCTCATAGCAATGTCATACGAAGGTGTTTCCTTCGGAACATTTTATTTTTTCATCTTTTGACCAACAAATTCTGAAAAATAGTCACAAAAATAGGGAAGTAAAATGGGTTCAGTAATGGAACTTGAGTGTGCAAAGCCCTATTTTTCGATGGATATGATAGAATTGTTCAAAGATTTACGTCGGTTATTTATCCGACGTAAATCATTTTACTTTAGTATAACACTTTTGAAATTTTATATTATTATTACTATATAATATACTAAAATAACATTTACTGAATGTCATCGAAATGGAATGCAGTTATATTTAAAAATAGGACGAAACGCGAGAAAATTAAATCCTTTGAATGAACGAGAATAATTTTGGCCCGATCATCATAACGTTATATTTCATAAAGCATGGATAAAAGTTTTCTTGTTGTACTTTTATGTGCATTAATATATATAATTTTATTTAATTTAATCATTTTTCGTTACGAATTTTGTTTAAAATTTTAGAGATTCTAGTAATTTTTTTATTATTATAATTATGTTAGTTATTCACATATGACTTTATGTTGACGCCGTATAGTTACTCCTGTACTTGATTGGGTTTTGGAAGCAAAGCCATCTGCTAGAAGAAGAAGTGGTAGAGTAGCAGATACCTTTCCACAAAGAGCTAGTAGGATCATCACAAGCATCCATGCCCATTGCGGGATTCGAACCAACAGCCTCTTGGATGGAGAGCGGATGTACTAACTACGCAGCCATCCAGGCCGGTTAGGCTATGTAACATGATTGTATTTATTTATTAATGGTGTGTTTCCTGACTGGTTTTCACGGCATGAAAGATTCCGAACACTAGGTGAGGGAGTGGGTAGGGTGTTCCACCAATTTCGGCATGGATGCTTGTAAATATCTTTAGGTGGGAAATTAACTTCATCCTCTAGTGTGAGACCACCAACCTGCTCAATTGAGGTCTGAAGTAGCCTGAAAAAATGCAATGTTTGGTCACTAAGGGCAGAGTTTCTAAGTACAGAAAAAATCTGCTTTAAGGTTTCTGCAAACCTTAGCCTATCCAAGGTACTAATGTATGATAGATGTAATTTTCTCTTTGGTGGGATTCATATAAACAAAAATGAGAAAGTTCCTGTTTTCATGATTTTTGTTATTCCTTAAACTGATATTTTTCATCTCCCAAGCAGATAAACCAAACAGAAGAACATACGGATCCTTGTTACTTCCAACAACTCCTATCCATCTCTAACGGAAATTGAATCCGGGTTTTTTCATCAAAGGTTGACGTCATCACTAACTGCGCTACAGAGGCGCTGTGAAAAATAAAATTGATAAAGGATATGTAGAAAATAGTAATGTGAAATAGAAATACAAACTTAATTTCTGTATATACTTTTAGATTCTAAGGATTTTTTATTTTCCCGGTGTTTAAATTGATATAACAAGCATTCTCAGTGGCGATATTTTTTTCCTAAACTTATTTGATCCCACGCTATAATGGGTTTCTACTGCACATAAGGAGTCTCTTTCTCTCTCTCTCTCTCTCTCTCTCTCTCTCTCACACACACACACACACACACACACACACACACACACACACACACACACACACACACACACACACACACACACACACACACACACACACACACACACACACACACGCTCTCCCTGTTTTAATCTAAAGTTGGGATCGCAGTTTTCGTTTGTTTTGGAATCGAGATGAACTTCTGAATAGAGTTTGTGTGTGGCCGTGATGACTCTGGAGTAAACGCTTTCGGTTTCGTTTAACCAACTCATTTCGATAACTTCCTTTCCATCTTTCCGCTTTCTTCCAGTCGTGGCAAGAATTATTTAATTCTCGTTTGCAGTATTTAATTATTGAAATTCAACTTTTGTTAAGACGGTAATTACTTTGTTTATTTAATATCCGGTGAAATTTCCCTGATGTTAATTACGTTTTATTTAAAATAATCCACAACGCCTGAGTTATTATAACTTCAAGTTTTCTATAAAATTTCAAACTTGAAGCAAGCACTTACACTTTATACATTAGTGGCTTTAAGAAGAGGCCTTACTTTTGAAGACGTTCTGAAGGCAGTAAAATTCTCCTAATATTTAAAATTGTGTTGACAGATTCATCTAAGATAATAATAATAAGATAATAAATTTATGCCGGTGTAGAGTGAGATTAGGAAGTAAGAAAACGCGATTAGCAGGAATATGATTATTGTAATATTTGATTAAACTAGTAGTATATGACCGAGTGATGATTATCTTGAAAACTGTCAGTCCAGTTACAAACTTTCTTTTGAAAGATGTTACTGGACTACAGTCATTTAACTTCGATTTTCTTAACCTTCTGAAAGTAGTGATGCTGCCACACGAAAGCGCCCAGTTTGGCTTGTAAACTATACAAAGAGTGAAGGTTTGATTTTCGAAGAGGCGCCTATATTAAAGAATGTAATGTTTACCTTTTAGATAAGCATCAAGAATATCAAGAAGATAGAAATAAATTGAAATCTTATTAAAAGAAATATAATTTTAGTCATAGTGTAGCCTCTGAACTTCATGTAGCGACTCCTGCAATTCGTATGTCTTTGTTAGTAAAGTCTCTGCTAGAAGAAGTCATAAGTCACAACTCCCTTTCCATGGAAAATAGGATTCGAACCCTATTGGGTGAAAAGCAGTTACACTATCCACTAAGCCAATCAGGCCAGCCAATCAGGAAAATTTTGAAAGTGAATTATACATTGAGTTAGCTTTCATTAGGAACACCACCTAATAACACATTGATCCACCTCTCTGTGCAATCACGGATCGCAGACGCCTAGGAACAGATTCCACAAGGTGCCGAACATCCTCCATGCGTAACTCGACCTACATCCGCTGCAGCAACTCCGTCAGTTCATGTTCATTCCGTGGAGGAGAATCAGCAGTCCTCACATCCCGTTCTAGATTATCCCACACATGTTCAATTGGGTGGGAGTTTCGCGACGAGTTTGGCGAACTCGTTATGTTCCTCCAACCACTCAGTAGTTGTTACGAGTTCGATGACACCGTGCGAAGTCCTGTTGAAAGATGGCACTGTGGTCGGGGTAGACCTCCTGCAGATATCATCATCAAATTCCTGCCATGTATCCTTAAGGGATGTACAGGATACGATTGTACTACATGAAAAATTTACATCATTACTAACTTCCTATCTACAATTTTCCTCCAAATCAGTCTATTACCTGTCAAGACTCCAATTATCAGATCTTATATTTCTATCTTCTAAGGCACTTTTTACCGTATCAATCCGCCTATATCTTGGTTTTCATCTGGGTCTTTTTCCTGCCAACCTGGCAGAGAACACTTGTTTTGCTAATCTTTCCTCTCCCATTCTGTTTAAGTGACCTACCACCTGAGATTAGCTCTGATAACACATTTCCTGGATGCTTCTGCAGATATGGACAGAGATAGTCGGCTAACAGGTCCCTGTAACATTCACCATTGATTGTTTGTGGGATGATAACCAACGGACCTAGGGCGTATCGGGAGAAATCTCCTTAGACCATAACACCACATCTGCCGTCCCGTTGAACCACAACTGTGCAACCAGGGGATAGGGTTTCGTGCTGTTTACGCCAAATGCAAACCCGGCCATGCTGAAGGAGGGTTTGCATGGACCAAGAAACGTACGTCGGCAATGGACCCTCGACAGATGGAAGAAGGTCGTCTGAAACGGGACTCATCACTTCAGATGACCTTCTATTGTCAAGGGGCCCATTGCCAACGTTCCTTGGTCCATGCAAGGTTGTTTGCGATGCCTTGTAGTCATCATGAGTACCGTTTTCATCTCCAGTTGTGGAACCAAAGGTAAAGAAAGGCACGGCGCATGGTGCATGTGGAAATGGGTCGAATTGTCCCGCTGTTGTATGGGTGGGTGAGCTGTGTGAATGTGGGACTTCGCTGCTGAGATACCAGTTGTGACACCCCACCCTCACCTTCAGAATCGTCCATGTGTGAGTGACAAATGTGAGCCCTTTGGATGGATGTCTGTTCATGGTTAATCCAGTTCTGTTACACCCTTTATACAGTAGTACGAGAGCAACCAACAAGTGCGGCTGTTTCTGAAATACTGGCACCTGCCCTCCTGGGCCTAACTATCCCAGTGGTCAATTGGCTTATTTTGCCACTTTTCCTCATTACAGGCAAACGTTTACTGATTACGTACAGAGAATAGGTATGTCCATTTATGGCAGCCGCATGTGACGTTGATATCACGTGGTACTTCGTTTTCGCGCCGAATATGTAAATCGAGTATGTCAATACATGAATCTTTGTAAATCTTGACATGAGTGAGCTTGATACGTTACCACGTAGGAAAGACGAACTTTGTTGAAGAGACCGTGTATTCTACTTTTATCAACCCTATTGGATTTCGATGGCTTGACGGCTGTTTCGAACTACATTCATGTTCATAGAAACCGTATCACCTGCTGTAACCTCGTTTTTTTTTTTTTTTTTTTTTTGTAATTAAATTTGAATGCCTATTTGAAAAGGGATACTAACACAATAATTGTTGGAAATAATGAAGAAAGTAATATAACATTTTTATTTTTGATTAATATCTGGCTCTTTTTAGTATAAGATGTGACATAATTAACAAATGACAACAATCTTGACAAATCTGCAAATATTTCAAAATGGAGCGGACAGTAATATTTTCACTGGAAAAACAAATACCTGTATCAAATTTAAGTTCAACTATACAGTTGTACTAACGTTCAAAGCTAAAAAATTCATTTTTTTTAATTTATTTTTTTTTGCTGTTTAGTATTTCGTGGGTTCTCTTCTTGCCTTTATTGCAGCTTGGCATCGGTGGGACATTGACAAAATCAATTTCCTAATGGAAATCAACTGTCAATTCATGGTTCCACACCATTATAATTTCTTCTTGGAGCTCCGGAGGTGTTTTCGTCTATTTCTTGTGTACTTCAGTCTCCATTTGGTAGCACAAATATACAATGGGGTTGAGATCTAGCTGTTTCCTGGCCACAGTATTCTTAAATCGAGTAAGTAAGTAACTCGATTTAAGTACGTAATAAGCACTGGGCTGCTTATTAACCTGCAACAAAAACCAAATCTTTTTAAAATACTAAACTCAGCTCGTATGGTACATTTCAGAGTTATAATTTTATAACTTTATATAAAGTTATAAAATTATAACTTTAAATAATTTCTAACTTTATATAAATTTTATATAAAGTTAGAAGTTTATATTGTGAAAGTTCTTAATTTAAAACTTTAAAATTTTCAAAGGCAAGACTATTATTTGCCAATAAAAGCTTAATGGATATTTCTCTCTCTCTCTCTCTCTCACTTACTCACTCACTCTCTCCTTCTCTCTGGCTCAGTAATTTTCTATTCCAAAACAGAAAAAATAACCTAAAATTAAAATTGAAACATCCTAATAACAAATAACCGAAAGGCAACTTTGAGACAACTATTTTTTAATATTAGTTTTGAAATGGGTAACCACCGCCCTGAGTAAAGGAAGCTAGTTTCGGATTTACGTTGCCATGCCTCCTACCAACATCATCCAGCACACACACATGCACACACACAATCCATTATTGGTGTAGAATACTTCGGTGCCATTGTTTTTCCTCCCTCTAGGTTTCTTTTTTTTCCTCCTCAAATATTCTTCTGCCATGTGGGTGTTTGGGAATGTTACTTTATGATTATCTCTGTTGAAAGAATGATCAAACTCCAAGCATCGCTTCGTTATCAATATTATAAGGTTCTTGATAATTTTATGCAAAAATGAAGTAGATTTATCCAATCAATTGTCCTTTCAGCCTTCGTCAACTGCAATATTCAGAATACGGTGGTAGAATTGTAAACGCTTTGCTAATGCCATCGTTTTGTTTCATTTACAAATCGGGCAATTTTTTTTTATTTCTTCCGCAATGAATAAATCGGAATAATATTTACACAAGGAGAGTATTTATTCTTCGTGCAAATATTCTAAGTAAATACAGTTCCATAGCGCAATGAGCCAATGGAGGCACTATAAGCGTAGCCGCACGTCATAGCCACAAACCCAGCATGAAGCAGCAAAAATGCAATTGTAGTCATTATTCTGAAACCGATATATAATGAAGATAATGCTACCACTCATTATACTCCCATTTTAAAGCATGAACTAAAGATCAAATAATAAACAGAAATAACTTTAAATCTGGGAAGTGCTGCCAGACGGCCATTCTTGTTTCGTGAATAGACAGCATCAATAGACAGCAGTTTACAACTAGAATTAATAGAAGAAAGAAAATATATAAAACGCAAAGAGAAAACAAGAGGGGGTGATAAAGTGCGATAAGAGTAGGAAGCCAGACGATATGGCCACTCTCAAGAAATCAGTCTTACTTTTATAACAGAAAATGTTCCGATTTTTGTGCAAGAATTACAACCCACACAATCACACCTTTGCGTAAGCCACCGTCTGATACCAAAGTATATTTTTCTGGGAGTTTTTACTGTTTTTTCTATCTGTTACAACGACTGCTTATTTCTCACCTGCCACAAACAAACATTCAGTGATTTTCTTTAAAATCTGGTCATCCATCATTTTATCCATAACTTTTACGGCTACGTAGAGCCTTAGTCCTACTGGAATCGTGACGTCAACATATCACTCGGAGTTACACGTGACGGCACGGGATGAATTGCCGGACTCGACGGCTTCCAAAGACATCAATCACTCCTGTTCACCCAGGGGGGAAATAAATAATGTCCTGCGAATCAACAAGCTTAGGCAGTCTTTGTCTCACTTCCTATACATGAAACATCGATATTGTCAAATAGCTTTGTAGTTGGAAATGATTCCAGGAAAACTTTCAGATAGGATATTATACGGATTTCGCATCGTGGGTCTTTATAAGAGTGCATGTAGGCGTTTTTTTCCTTTTCTTTCAAATACTTATATAGTTTTCTTCCTGTTCTCTCTCTCTCTCTCTCTCTCTCTCTCTCACTCTCTCTCTCTTATTTTCTATAATCGTTTTTTACTGTTTCTCTCTTAAATTTTTCTATTTATTATATTGCTGTCTCTCTGTTAACTTTATTACCCTTCATCCTGCTCTATGCCTTTAAATTAATCACAGAAGTTTCTTATTTTAATCACTGGATGAATCGGTTGTATTCTCTCATTGTCCAAGTTTTTCTTCATCTCTTGGTTCTAAAAAAAAAAGAAAGAAGTAAATACTTTCAGTTTTTTAACTACATTACATTTTTAATAGTTAAGATATCTTTAGTATAGAGATTGGTTAACAGTTTAGATACAAGAAATTTAACTTTCCATAATGTAATAACGCTCTCTCTCTCTCTCTCTCTTTCTGTGTGTGTGTGTGTGTGTGTGTGTGTGTGTGTGTGTGTGTGTGTGTGTGTGTGTGTGTGTGTGTGTGTGTGTGTGTGTGTGTGTGTGTGTGTGTGTGTGTGTGTGTCAGGATATCGTACTGTAAAGAAAAAAATACGAGCTTTCTGGCGAAAAAATAAATAAATATTTTTTAGGGGTGGCTCTGAACCAGAATTTCACTGGAGCATGAATGTTTGTGTACATCTTAAGTAACCTATGATTTGTTGACACCCGACGTGAAACCACAACTCTTCTCTTTTTTTTTTTTTGGGGGGGGGGGAAACCCCATCTACGAAAGGTTGTAAACATATAGTACAGTAGCATGGATACTACTGGTAGGCTAATGGATAGATAATCCAGAAACTCATGTCTGGAGACCAAATTTGAACTTTTTCAAGCCTGCAATGAATGCCATGTTAACCTCACACCGGGAGATGAAAATTATCTACCACATTAAAGACATTTACAAACCTTAGTCATGGTGGCATTTAAACTCACAATGCTTATGGTTGGATGGCGAATATGCTATACTCAACCAACTAGGCTGGCTTAATAATGTGTGTGTGTGTGTGCGCGCGTGTGTGCAGCTTAATTTTTTAATATAACGACAAATTTCATTGCAATACCAAACCCAAAACATAATAGACTTGGGTCGCTTTTTAACCAAGTCGATCGAACATATTTCTCGCTGAAGATTAGATATTGATTTTGTCAATAAGAAACATATGATGCATTTCTTCATAGCCGATTTCACTTTTACCTTTCTTTCTTCAGCTGGTTACAAGAAGAAGAAGAGATTCTCGTGTTCATCGCTGTTTATTGTGTTTATATATCAGTATGTACCAACTCATGATTATGATTCACTTAATTTTGTCTGTTTTGATGGCATATGTGATCATCTGTTTAAAAAGTTCTTAAAGTGGTTATTAAAACAAAAAGTTCATTTTAATATATCACCATTCTTAAGGAGAATTAACAGATCTTTTAGTTGCTCCATTCCTATAGCTGACCAAGCGGTGGAGAAATGGGAGAGGAATGATATCAGTATGTTCGTCTTGCCAGCCTTGGTTGGCCGAGTGGTTAGCGTTTCCACTCTCCACCCAACAGGCTTGGGGGGGGGATCGAATCCCATCATGGGCATGGATGTTTGTGATTGCCTTTATATTATAGATGAATTTCGTCTACCATTGTGATTCCTTTCCCCCACTTAGTAGCTTGAAAAACGTTCCAGGCCTGGTTTCAAGAGCATGGTTTCTTGATCATTAGTCCACTCACTGTGCTAATATACGACCTTTCGAGGGTGGGGGTCACATGAAAAAAAAAGTTTCTGCTCAGACCACATATTTTTACTGGTTCTGTGCCCTCATTGACCATTCCTATGAGTAGTTTTTGAAGTGAAAGTGAAAGCTAGCAAGTTTCATGCTTTGGCGATGCCCAATCTCTTCATATTCGTGTTCTGCTTTCTCATTTCTTTTATGCTGTCTTTTCTTTCCTTCTTCGATATGTGTTAACACCGACACAGCTTTCCGATTCATTATTTTGTTCTGCTTACTTGTGAACTGCATGCAATTTATAAAGTCTTATAGAGGTAAAGGTCATGCAGAATTAACTAGTGGTTGATTTTAAGGGGCATAATTTATCATCGTCAAAAACAATTTAAACCTGCCTTTTGCAATGGTCATTTTAGAAGTACGTAAATATAAAAAGTAGAAAATTCCGTAGTGTATTATCTTCCATGCACTCATATGTTTTTACGTTTTGAGAGAACATTCATTGAGATGGACGTCGTATTTGCTTTTAAAATATCAAAAACAAAACATCAAATAATACCCAATTCATATAATCGAAAAAACAAAATTCAGATTTTATATACTTTTCTGAAGACACCGTGACAAAAGCTACACATTCTCATATTTGATGCCCTGTTGCGGTTACGCTGCACTTCAGACAGTAAATATCAGTGTAAAAGGACTGATATTTCTGTACTTCTAGTACAGAAATTTCAGTCCGTAATGTAGAAGAGAAAACATATCCACGAAGAACAACGAATATCAGTGTTGTAGATAAACTCTTTAATGCCTTTCTCAACACACATAAATTTGCCATAATTTTTCTACCGGAGTTATCTGCTGTGAAATGTAAGGATCATATTCTCACACCTCGATAAACACATGTACCATCAAAGAATGCTTATCCTCCACCACGTCTGTATTTTTCCGTAATTCCTACAAGCGACTGTGGAATTTATATTCGTTATTATCCTGTTCTCTAAAATTCTGGGTGTCGGTAAAGCTTTTCAGAATGCGGAGCTTTAGTCCTTAAACAACTCTGTTTGCATTCCGTCGGAATTTTAAAACACCCCTTTCTTGTGGTATTTCTCTTTTGCATGAGTCGTTTGCTCATACCCACTCTTATTATTCTGGAAACAGCTACAAAGCCTTTCGATTATGCGCTGTGTGATTTGTTCTTGCACTTGTGAGTTTGCTTACATATGGATATATTAAGTAAAAATACTTGACGATGAGCGACTTCCTTCATCAATCACTTCGATATTAAACTCGTGAGTGCATGACTCTTTTCATAAGAAATATTATTCAGTTTCAAATTGGTTCTCTAAGTTTTAAGCCTAACCGCGAATGAAATATAAGCGTCATCCATTAAATGCAAAAAAAAAAAAAAAACCTAATTCAAAACATAAAATTTTGCACTAACGAACTCTTTGAAATCTCTCCCTCTCTCTGCCCCCCCCCCCCACACTAGCCTTTTCTTTGGTCGCTTCTGAGTTGGTCGATTTCATTGATAATCTCGGGCTCACTATTAGTGATGAATGAAAAACAGAGAATTGCTCCCAACCAATCTTAAAAAAATAATTAAGACTAAAATAAGATTTATTTAATTATTTCACCATCTCCGTAAATTGCATATGCTACTTTTATGAAAGACACGGTTCGATCCATTTAAGGGCAAAGACAGTCATGAAATATTAGTAGGAAATTAGATGAAGCAGTGTGTATTTTCTTAATGGGAAAACTAATATGACAAATTTTACTTCTCATATTTTATGCTTTCTTACATAGCACTAAGCCTGCGGTATAAGGCTAATGTATTTATCCTTGCATTATAGAGTCCACCAAGTTTCGAAAGGTCTTGTTCGGTCAGACATTCGTTAATCGCTTTTACAAATATTATCATTGTTGAGACTATTTTAAGTAATCACAAGTTGGACTATTTCAAAGTACTGAAAATTTTCCATTGTCGCCTTCTATGGCTACACAAAGTATAATGATTGATTCGTTTTTTTTTACAGCGGTATTTGCTAGGTGGGATGCTTTTTGTTAGCTTAAGCACGCAGCTATTAGTAAGAACTGGCCAATCAAAACAAGCGAGAACCCGCGGAGAGAATCAAAGCAACTTATGAGGAACACAGGAATAGCGGTGTAATCAATTTTTTTATATGACGTGAACAATGGACGAAAATGGAGTCAATCAAAAACAGCATGAGACTACCCTGACTGCTGATTATAGTGATGTTGTGTGGTAACTTTGTTATGTGATATGCGATCCTAATGAAAGAAATTTCTGAACACATCAGATAGCTCGGCAATTGCAATATATATATATATATATATACTCCCATTGCACCTGCAAGTGTTGCAAGTCTAGCTGATCCTGCACGTAGTGCAAGACTAAGGTAACTCATAGTAAAAATAGAATTAGCCCTGATCACTAATCTTAATATTTACCCTTAATGCAAAGCACATCTTCTGGAGGAGATGTATGATGCTTTGTATTAAAGGCAAGGGGCCACTACCGAGACCGGTTTCGACCTTTATTGAGGTCTCATCAGTGGGAGCCAGGCTAGAAATACCAAGATTTTAGTAATATAGAGCTTATAAGTATTTTACCACTACGTGCTGGATCAGCTAGACTTGCAACACTTGCTGGGGAAAACTTGACTTGTTTGCTCATACCCACTGTTTGTCTGTTTGCTTACTTGGGAAATGGAGTAAAACCAGGTTTAAAATAGCTTGATATCTTTAACACGCACGCACGCACGCACACACACACACGCACACACACACACACACACACACATATATATATATATATAAAACAACCAATAAATGTCGCTCTTTTTAATTATCAATTTTTAAATTATGTAATTTCTCATCTTCTAACTATTATGCAATGAATGTACAGTATTTTCATCTCAAGAGGCTTTCATCCCGCTTAGAAATCCACCAACAAAAGACAGCAGAACTCGAGTGTTTTTCATATTGAACTGTTGTCGGTCATAAATAAAATAAATAATATGTATATTGGGCGTTGGGATGAATACACGTTTCATTCTTCGCTATTTGTTCCGGAAATTATTTATTTATTCCCGTAATTTATTTTCAAAACCTTTAAACTAGAAGATTTGAACAATATAGCAACCGTTGCTAATAAATGATTTTTGTTTTCATATCGTACTGTGAATTAACATTACAATCATTCAATAACTTTCGCCTCTCTTCGTATTAAGAAAATAGTTCATGAATTTAAAAAAACGCAAAACATTTGGCTGCAATTTCCCTTGAGGAGTCATGCCTTGTATGTCCAGGCAGTGTTAGGAAGCGATTTAATAGATTTAACATACCTGTGATATATGTCCGGTTTTCGAAATTGAACACTTCGCTTCTCTCTTAGTGCGTGATATTTCTGGTGGATTTCTTGTTAAAATATTAACAATCCACCCTGACCACCACCCATCTTAACGGAGGGCGGATGTAGGCGTGGAGGAGGGGGAGTTTTACATTTGATCTCTGAGATTTCTTCAAACCGGATTATAATGGACTAAAGTTACTGTAATTATATTCACACGCGAAAGATTAGCAACCCATCGTGGGGAATGAAAATCACATAAAAACTGTACTAACAAGTACTCGGCTAGATATAGATAGATTAATGCTTTCATATTAAACGGCCAATACAATACCCAAGCGATGACATGGTTTTATACGTAACTGTTGTTATTGGTGTTCAACAGGACTTTTGTATTTAGTAGTGAAGCCTGAACAAGTTTATTTGAACTGACTTATAAACAATTTTTAACCTCAGTATACTATTTCTTAAAAACAGTTATATTCACTTATCTTTTCTAAAGTAAATACTTTAAGAAAATATTCAAAGTATATTTTTCATAAAAATATTAACATTTTTTATGAAAAAAAATGGTCAGTATATCTTTGGAAATTTTTTGAAAACGACCAAATCTACTAACATAGTAAGCATTTTTTTTTTCATTTGTAAACTGAAATAAATCAATATAAAGAGAAAAAGAAAGGAAGATAAAAGAATACATTAATATCTGTAATATAAATGAGCAAAATCATACTTTCGGTTGCAGACTGAATAATAAACAAATCCTGTAAGCAACTTGAATTTTCAGAATATCTTTCATATTAAAATTATACTAAAAAGACATTTCAGTAACAGAGATTGGAAGCTAACAGAAAGACATAAAAATGAAAAATCTAATATTGTTGGCAGTCAGTGATACCTCGTGAAATATTGCATATGTTGGATTGAAAGAGCAATACCATTATTGCTTCATTGCTCGTGTATGAAGTAACTGTTATTGGATGAGAGCGCTATCTTTCCGGATGCCTTTAATATAAATCACAGAGCGTGTAATTGCAGACGTTTTAAGTGGCTAGAAATATTGCCTCGACTCATGCAGGATTATCTTCCATGCTACTTTAATGAAGTCCTCCATGTCTGATCATATTTCGCTGTATTAAAACCTCGAAAAATTTGCCTTATTATGTGGTTAGCCTTCTTTAGATGAATTGTTTTCTTCGGCTAAGTATTGGAAATTCAACAACCATAGAAATTGTATTATTTTCTAATGCACAAAAAAAGGAGTTTTCTATCGTAAAATGTGATAGACTAGTTGATTAGAATGTGATAGAATTATAGAATTGAATTCTGCTTTATATCGACATTTTATTATTATTATTATTATTATTATTATTATTATTATTACAGTCAGGTCGGTTTTGGTACGCTGCATTCCTTTATTTATTTCTTCCTAATTAATTAACACAAAGCACACAAAACATCTACGAGATTCATTCACTGAGTAGATTCTGCATAAGTTTTGATGCACATTTCAATTCTTTTATTTGATTGTTTCCACATCCGTAGTGCAATTGGAAGGACGGCGATACACTGCGTCCATCGATGCGACAGGATCTGAGTTTGATTCTCTTATGGCAAAAGGAATTTCAATATGGGCTATTTTAATCAAAGATCAGTTAACAGGGTTTTTTTTTCAACTCTCAGAAACTCGGGATTTGCATCCCGCATACAGTGAAATCGGCAGGAGAACACACGCAATTGACAGCCATTGAAACACTATTGGTAATGGAGTCGTAGATGGTGTTGTGCGTAGTTGGTGGATTAAGTAAGTAGTGGACACGGTCAAATGTGTGCAGTATAGTAGAATACCTTCCCTCGATGGAGCATCTTCCCTTAAGACTCCTTGAAGATGGGATGTAATAGCAATAGATTTTCTTAGGCTCCGTTTCATTGTTTCTTTACACACACACACACACACACACACACACACACACACACACACACACACACACACACACACACACACACACACACACGCACACACACACAGTCGCATTTATATGTTAGTTGAGATTAGACTCACAAGAAAGCGGCATTTCAGTCGTATTTCATCGCATTTCAGTTAGCACGCCTCACTTAATATCAATTGCTACGAAAATAAAAATAATAGGTGGTGACTGACTAGACACACTAGTGAACGAGAAAATCGGGACTAGAAGCGGGCCCCGTAAATATCAATTTTATAAATTTATAAATTTTATAAATTCATCATTCACAACAGATATCCATGTTTTATTAATGACTGCAGAAATCTGTGAGAAATGCAACATCTAGTACTAGAATTGCAGATGTGTTAGTGAGAATAATGTCTTTCTCTCTCTTAATTTGAAATTTAGGAAAATAATGTCTCCAGATTAATTTTTAAATGGACAAATATTAATTTAAGAAAACTAGAATTATTTTCGTAAAGCATTGCAAAGTATAATTCCCATCAACAATAATATTTCATAATTAACTATACTAATTTGAGTAACTGCTTTTTTTAATGAAATATCGAAGAATAATAGTTTATAATTCCTTTCATATCATGCTTTAATGGAAATTTAATTCGTTTGATAGATAACTGCTTTAATTTATGAAACTGAATTCCATAAGATGACGTTGCATTCTCCCCTTTTTTTTTTAATATTGACAACAAAGGAAAGTGCATAAGAATTATTATGGCTTTCACGATTCTGGGCTTCTCAAAATAAAAGGAGTTATTCGGTTTTGTATACGGAGATAGCGAGGTTTTTCTCGCCGAAAGTCTCTGTTTTCCATTCTGCAAAACAAATAATCTGGCAGGGAATGCATGCATTTTTACAGGTGTACTACATTCGCCTCGCCGCCATAGTTGCTTTGTGTAATCAAAAAACAACCAAAAAACTGTTGTCTCATACACACCACGTTCGTAAAGCGGGTACGTCAGAGTCCTAAAACAGTTCTTCACAGCGTCACTGGAAGAGTAAGAAGGAAAATGTGGTTTTATTATTACTTTTTTTCTCTCACGCAACAGCCGTTGTGCAGATCGACAGACGTGCATGCTTGATTTATCGGAAGGATCAAACGTCATAACTACATTTTAGGTGACTTATTACTTTTTCTTTGTGCTTTGAAGAAAGTTTGATTTCTTAAGATAATGATAAATTAGTGCAGTCTTTTTAAAACCTCAACTTTTTATTATAGATATTTGGGATTGTTCACTAAACGTCATTGTTTTTATTTCATTATTCCCATTGTTATTATTATTATTATTATTATTATTAGTAGTAGTAGTAGTAGTAGTAATAGTAGTATTGAGTACTGTACTGTGATAATCGCACCATAATGGGGGGAGAAGTATCGCTTTGTTTTCGTTTACAGTGGCGGATTCTCACTTCTCACCACAAGACTTTCTTAAACAGTCACAGCAGCATTCTTTCCGATGTTGACTAATCGAAACACTGAAAAACTCAGATCGATCCCATTTCTCAGGTAATTTATAGTCAGAATAATTCGAAATTTACTAGCCATAAGAACTTGTTTACCATACGTTTATCTCAAATGATTTTAGTGTCTGCACTCGCATTCTGATCTTTCTCGAATTTATAAAGTACTATACGTCTAATGACACATTTTTATCACCTTCCTTTATATCAGAAAACTGAACCAAACATAAAAAATACATATAAACATTTTATTTTAATGCATTTCAGAAATTGATGCAAGGTTCACTTCTTTTTACTGTTTTAAATTTAAGAAAGCTACATGAATGTTTCAAAATTAAATTTTCAAACATTAAGAATCTTGATCAGTTATTCAGGCAAGCGTCGAGTTTTTAAATCGAATATCAGTTAGCGGTTCTTCGCTTTAAGACCATCTGTTGTCATCACTTCCCTACAATGGAGAAAATTAGATGCATCTGTCATCAATTAGGATGGTACCACAATGTGGAATTCCGACATCTTTCTCCCGCACGCTACTCTACTATGTCACTTTTAGGGGATAAAAAATCCTAGTTTCCAGAAGAAGAACCCTTCTACCCTGTATACGACCTGCGGAAATAAAAAGCCCTTACGAAGATTTATTGTGTCACCAAGTTCCAAACCAATTTTTCTATACGTTGCCTCCACGTCCGAATAAGTTACGGTGGGTCATGTATAATACTAGCCACGCAAATTTACTAATTAGAATTGTTAAAAAATACTGGTTATGTCTAAACTTATTAACCCAAAGCACGGTTAATTGATTTTTATTGTTTATTTTCAACAGAAAAATTATTAGCTTACAGACATATTTCTACCGTATAAGAACCTCTGCCGCTAAGTCTTTATTGATGATGTCCTTTGGTTGTAATGGCATGGGTTCAAATCCCCTCTAGCATGCGAAGAACCTTTATCAGAACGTCTTCAGTTGAATGCGAGTTAGCCATTCTCATAGGGCTTGACAGGATTTTCCTAGTGAAATCTTTTGGGTTCTTCATCTAAACATGCATATCGTCCAGAAAAATAAACACACAATTAATAGGCCACTGGCCTCAGAGCTTTAGATGCTTCGGCTCATTTCCCAACAACTGAAAGGAATGTTATTTTTCACTAACCAAAACATTTTCTTAAAAAAAATCAAAATTATTACTGTCTAACATACAGTGTGCTTATATGTCGCTACTCATTAGTGCCATGTACGTTGTCCTACAAATAACTAAATTATTGACATCGAAAGCCTTTGGATTTCTTTGGATTTCACAAAACAGTCTTCAGTCAAATAACGTAATTAAAAAAAAAAAGACAAAATAATGAAAGATTGTAATCTTTTGTATTTCTGGTTGGGATAATTATTGTCAGAATAGTGTGTGTGTGTGTGTGTGTGTGTGTGTGTGTGTGTGTGTGTGTGTGTGTGTGTGTGTGTGTGTGTGTGTGTGTGTGTGTGTGTGTGTGTGTGCCTGCGCTTTTACGGGAGCTTAAATTCGCATCGTATTATGATGCTAATTGCTTTCAAAACATGAACAACGCAGGTCCCTCCCACATTTCTTTTCCCTAATTTACTGATGGTCTGCTTTAACAATTGCCAGACCACTGCGCTTCACCTGGTACGAAATTAGTTTGCTTGAGTCAATTAAAGTGCACTTTGTGTCTCATTAATTTATAGTATTCTCCCCCTTCCCCCTTGTAGAAAAGCAAATGAAGAAAAGAGAACGTTAATTTGGTTGGATGCAACATTAGCCACAGTAATATAGCTACTTGTAGTTCATGATTCAAATGTCTATTTTTAAATTTTATTTATCTATTGTTTACAAAATCTAAAATAGTTTATTATCTTTCATGGAAATTATTCGTGTACAATACAAGACGTAAATAGTAATTATTACATTTAATCCGATTTCGGTGCTGCATACTGTACACAGCTTTGCATGCAGTGTGTATTTAATAATAATAATAATAATAATAATAATAATAATAATAATAATAACAAACAGGTTCAATTGAAGAGTGGATGACAACCAAAAGAACAATGGACAATTCTGATTTTGATAAACAAAGAAAAAGGAGCTGTTCCAAGTAAATACCCCCAATAATTGGCCTGCCAACATTTCAGTTAGTCACTAGACTTCGAGCAACTTCTATTGGCCAAATTATTATTTATCACGACACCAACTTTTGTTCTTCTGAAATTCCAGAAGAACAAAACACCAATTAATTGACAAAATGATTTTGAAAAATTCAAAACAACAAAAAGCCAACTTCTATATGTCATGGATTGATTACCAGAAAGCATTCGACTCATTGCTATATGCTTGGCTTAGAAAATGTTTAGAGATTTTTTTGAAGTGAGTATAAAAACATTAGAAAATTTCTAACAACAGTTTTCATGACGACATGGAAAACTCAGTTAATAGTGAATATCAAGAGAGGAATTTTCCAAGGTGACTCACTATAACATTGCGAGTTCATCCTAGTACTGCTTCCTCTAATATTAATTCTAAAGAAAGCTAGCTTTGGATATCAAACATCAAAGTAAGCAGGAAAACTATGGAAAACGCTGCGGATTTCTCTCCAGTCCAAATATCTTCACTGAAAATTCGGACTGTAATGAACAGTGACGCAATTTATTTGGATGATTTTCCGTATAGCTTCAGATCATCCATGTATAACAAACGTCACTGCTCAATACAGTCCGAATTTTCAGTGAAGATATTTGGACTTGAGAGAAATCCGCAGCGTTTTCAATAGTTTGAGGGAAAATAAGAGGCAGCAGAGGAATCGCATTTGTAAATGGAAGGAAGATTAAAAACTTATCACAGAATGAATCTTATAAATATCTAGGACTTGTCGAGACAGATGACATTTTGAGTTCAGAAGTCAAAAAGAAAACAGAGTTTCTGAAAAAAAAATAAAAGTTCTAAAGTCCAAAATGAATGGAGGCAACAGTGTAACAGCAGTCAATACATGGGCCATCCCTGTAATCAGATTCACAGCAGGGGTAATTGACTGGGCACAAGCAGATTTGGGTGCAATTAATCGTAAAACACGAAACTTAATGACAAGGGAATCATCCCTTGCATCCATGCAGCGATGTGGATGGCTTAAACAAAGCCAGGAAAAGTGGAGAACGTGGTCTTTTACAAGCGAAGCAAACAGTTGAAGAAGAAAAGAGAGCGTTGAATGATTACATCAAGAAAAAATGTTAATTGAAGCTTACAAAGAAAAAGTGGTGAATGTAGTAGATTCAAAAAAGCAGTACAATGAGAAAGAAATGCAAAAGTTCAGAAGATTGGAAAAATAAAGCACTCCATGATCACTACTTGAAAGTTGACATTCGCTAAACTTGGCAATGGCTTCAGCAGGGAAGCATCGAAAAAGAGAAAGAAGCTCTGATACTTGCTGTTCAAAAAAAAAGCACTACAAACGAATGCAGTAAATGCGAAAATTAAAAGATCTTCCACGACAGCAAATGCCGACTGTGCAGGGATAAAGAGGAGAGAATGGACCATTTAATTAGTTCTTGCAGCAAGATTGCTCATACAGAGTATAAAAAAAGGCGGCAAAAGCTGTACACTTGAGCTTTTGCCGCCAAAGTTTTTTCTACGCAAGCTCTCTGGAGATTGCGTAGGAAATGTGCTTTCCCAACTTGCAAAATCCCTTGGAAATACAAAGTTGAAAAAGTTAATGAAAATGCCAAGACATTATGATACTTTAAATAAAATTCAGACAGATGGATATCTTGAACATAATATGTCAGACATCACTGTAGTTCGAACAACATGTGTGGTTTATTCATGTGGGAATACAGGGGGGGATAGCAGAGATGGGAAAAAAGTATGAAAAACTGACCAAGTATAGGGATTTGGAGATTGAAATTCAACGACTTTGAAGCAAAAAAGCAACAACAGTTCCAATTGTTATAGGAGTGCTCTGAGCATACCAAGAACATTTAGAAAACATCTGGAAAAGTTCAGCCTCCCAAACAAAACACCATCTGAAACCCAGAAAATTGCACTTTTAGGGACATCTCACATTTTACGATGATATCTTGCCGATTCCTAGGGGCCCTTTGGATAAGGCGAATTGGACTCATTCGCCAGTCAAAGATTTCATTTATGCTGCTTCATGTTACTCTTTGACTGTAAACTCTGTTATCTGAATATAGAAATAACAATAACATGTTTTTTCTGAATATTGTTATTTGTTATTTCGTTAAAAGACATGCATTCTATCTTAAAACAAGGGGTGATAACCGAGTTGGTTTAATTCCGATTATTAAGATACAATTGCAAGCAGGACATGGAAATCTTGAAGAAATATTTTTGCAGAAGTTCATATATGTAATTAACCTAATTAACATCTAATAATCTTGTGCTACTCTTATGTATTAAACGGGAAGATGATGCTTTGATTTTGTATAGCACATTGTTAGTATTATTAATTTCGAAATTAGTATTATCAGCATAGTAGCAAATTAAAAAAAACAACTTAGGTTATGTAACTGATATATTCAATTTTTTAATTGCGTGAGCTCTGTCAGCTTTTCTTGTTTTGATGGGTGAAGTTTCCTGGAGGAAATGCATGCCATCTGTAAGAAACTAAGTTTAACCTGTAAGTAACTCAGTTTTATTTTCTACTGTGATTATATTTATATTGTGATTATGTTGGTTTATATCACTGAGTGTTGGGAGAATTTCCTAAATACGAACTACTACTAGCATACGGGAGTGGACTAACTGTCATTAGGAGTCGCCTTAACTCAGTTAACTCAGTTTCGACGAAGTCCTTTAGTAGGAAAGCCTTGGAATCGAATACCGTCTTGGAATGAAGAACATTTATCAGGGATTTTCACTTAAAAGTAAATTAGCCAGTCTCATACGGAGGTTAGGAGTTTTTCGTTCCTCAATACGGGCAAACCAGTCCCGTGAACACATAGATCTACACGCATTCGTCAATGGAGGATGCAGCAGAAGAGTGGCATAGCAGCTACTTTAGAACGCCTCGACCCCCTAATTGGGGGGGGGGGGACGTAAGAGGTGAAAGGAAACGTAAGAATTCTTATTGTTCGTTGTTGTCATGAGGCTGCGGGAACCTGAGAATTATTGGGGGGAAGTCTTTGATGTTGAGCGATCCACTTGGAGTCCACTGTTATTCAGCATTTGCATTAGTGATTTCCTTAACTTGTCTCTCAGCTCAAACTTCAATGTGTATGCAAATGTAAGGAATAAATTCACAATGAACTGACTAACACTGACACTCGTCTCAAAAATTTACTAAATAACGATTGGTAGGGTATCGTTAACTTTTGCTTATTACTGTTCTTCGACTGAAGAATTCATGCACCATTGGTGAAATAATGCCACTCATTTTGGATCAAAAGAACTATTTATTCCCAATAATACCTATC
The DNA here is from genome assembly GCF_054136105.1 of Typopeltis vanoorti. Taxonomy (NCBI): domain Eukaryota; kingdom Metazoa; phylum Arthropoda; class Arachnida; order Uropygi; family Thelyphonidae; genus Typopeltis; species Typopeltis vanoorti. The sequence goes on from NC_143549.1 coordinate 127,465,565, forward strand.
TAGGGATGATACGATGTCGTTATAACTATTTCTTAAAGCAATTTTTGGATTATTTGCATATATATAAAAAATATATGCAAATATATATTTTTATATATATGCGTATTAGCTTGTCATGTTAAACGTGTATGTGTTGTATAAATGTCACATGAGACTGTTTGCTCACCAATAGTTTCGTGTACATTACAGTACACTTTATCGGGAAAGTGAAGTTTTTTTATAAAAATTCTGTGTTTTACCCCTAATGTGCTTTTCTTAACTCATTCCTTGTATTTTTCTTTTTTAATTTCATTCTCCCGAAGAAGTGCCTTATAATGCACGTGAAACTGTTACAACTTCTGAAATAATTCTTAACAAAAATATACATAATAAAACACTTTCGTTAAGAATTATTCTAGCAGTTGCAACAGCAATCATCAACAAGAAAATCTTTGACCTAACTACTTCAACACACAGTTAAGAAAGTGGCTCCCCTTGTGCTTTACCTCCTTATTTCCAACAGTTGTTGTACAGGCATGCGAGGAAAAGAAGAAAGGAAAAAAAAAACACTGCAATACTATCACCAGACGTGTAACAAAAGAGTTGTTGGTCGCAACGATGCATTGGTCTCTGCTAGTGTTGTTGACCCAAACTGCACGTTGCCGTAATAAACGTCATGAGAAAATTGAAACCCTTGTTTGGTGAGCAATCACCCGTGGTCTATAAATTAGGTTTACGCAGTTCAGGGTTTTGCTAAATCCAAACGGCAGAATCTCCAGAGAATTAGTTGCCCTTTTGCAGTGGTACACTTCGGTATATCGTATATCACGTAGGACACATTATCAAAGATTGTTTTGTTTTGGTGCCGAATTCTTTTCAAGAGAACTATTATTTAGACACGACAGAGTCGGTCAGCTTCAAATTTCCGATTTAGATAAGTATTAATTAAATTAAAGAATGTTTAGCAATTCAGTGAGATTAACTGAGTAAAGGAAACTGACCGTTTTGCTCTATTTTTTAACATTTCAAATATTGCAAAATATTTCATGTATAAAAAAATAAAAAAAGAAAGGAAATGAGCAATATTTTTACAGCAGCAGTTCACGGTTCTTGCATTCACAGCGGCGATTATTGAATTCCACTAAAACGATTTTTGTACACATTCCAATGAATGCCACCTAAACGAAAGCAGCCGACAATTGGATATTCTTTTTAATCGAATTCTGTTTTGAAGAACACATGCTATTTTTTCCTGCTAGTTGCGAAGTTTTAAGAGTTGTAAATGTGTTGCCATAGTAACCTGCATTTCAATGATTTTTTTAACGATTCGTATTATATACAAGTAAGGAAATGGTGGTAATCATAAAATGGTGAGTTTCGAAATGCACATTCTTGTGTTAGTGACGTCATCGTTGTTATAACAATTGAACCAATTGCATTTTTTTTTTTTTTTGCCATTTGAACTGTAGGCATATTTTTTGCCTAGTTTTTCTATTAAAACGATCCAATTGAAATCAAAATTGAAATAACTTGAAAAAATTTAATGAAATCCCACATACCGAATTTTACGAAATTTCCTGAAGCCAGGAATGAATTATTATTATCGTTTCGAACTGTTTCGCAAACAAAAATGAAAAAAAAAGTAAGCTTGAACTTAGGATTGATTTAATAACGAAAATTATTTATACCCTAAAACCTGAGGAATTGTTTTAATTTCGAATTGATTTTCAATTAAAAATTGGGATTATAACCCCGAAAAAATGATTTTGAATTAGTCTTCAAAGTAAAAGTGATCTGTAATATTTATGCCAAATATTAGCAGCTCATTATAACTGTTTACATAGAATACAATTTGAAACTGTTGAGAGCTATTTTTCAATTGTTATTACTTGGATAATTTCCGGGAGAACTATTGATGTTCGCCAGAATTACATTGTTCAAAAAACTCTGTCGCGTAGTGGCAAAAAGAGCTGCTATAAACCTGCCATTCCAGTAATAATATAATATGATTATTATATCCATATGCTGGACACTAATAAAAAAATCACATTGTTGTTGTTCAGAAGCAACAATGTGATTTTATTTTCTGTTGGGAGAATCTCTTAACATTAACATACACTCCGTGAAATTGAATTTCAGCTTTAAGAGACTCTTTTACGTATATTATTTTAAACACAATTTTAATAGATTTAATTTCATAATAAAGCAGTATGAAAAATTGCATGAATATTGTCTTTAATGTCATTTTGATATACTGGATATATCGCCTTCCATACACCCTCTGTCCAAAAAGAAACCGAACTTTTCGAAAATAGAAGAAACTAGTGGCGATACCTGTTGTATCTTTTTGTTGTCGAAAGCGGCAACCTTCATTAGTGTTGTTTCAACTGTTTATGACGTTTGTTTCATTAGAAGTGGAGTTATAGTGCCAAGAGTGACAGTGTGTTTTGACGAACGGTTCGGTCGTCACGATATTCATGCCGTACGCGACGAATTCTCGCTATCAATTGCTTCAAAACTTCGAGATAAAATTCACCATTGACCGTTTAGGCAGGTAGAATGAATTCTTTGTGGATAATGTCCTTGGAATCTTAGAAACGAATCAGCATTTTCTTTACTTTTGACTTCTCCAAGCGACTTTTTTTCGGATGCTCCTCTTCTGGTGGTCTCCACTCAGAACTCTGGCACTTTGTTTCGGGCTCATACTCAAAAAACCACGCTTTCGTCACCGGTAACGATCGTTTCAAGGAAGTTTGAATCCTTGCGATCGGTTTTAATGAGGTCTTTGCAGTGTTCAATTCGATACATTTTTTGGTTGTCGAGATCAGCTTGTGGGGAACAAAATCGCGAATTCAATTTACGAAGGCCAAAACTCTCGGTCAAAATGTTGTGCACAGTTGACTTTGGAATCCTTAATTCATCTTCACGGACGATTTCGGGTTTTCCTTGAAGAAATCACGCACTTTTTGGATGTTAACTTCGCTCAGTTTAGTTTTTGGACGGCCCGGCTTTTCATCGTCCTCAAGCGTCTCACGACCACTTTGAAATCGCTTAAACCACTCATAAACTTGAATGGGGGATAAGAATTCATCATCGTATGCTCTTTGAAGCATTTGATGCGTTTTGGTAAAACTTTAACCAAGTTTAATACAAACGTCAATCGCAGCTCTCTGTTTGAAACTCATTTCCCGACCGTTCGTCAAAACACACTGTCACTCTTTGCACTATAACTCGGCTTCTAATGAAACAAATGTCATAAACAGTTGATACATCACTAACGAAGGTTGCCGCTTTCGACAACAAAAAGATACAACAAGTGGCGACATTAGTTTCTTCTATTTTCCAAAAGTTCGGTTTCTTTTTGGACATTAGGTGTATATATTTTTCAATTGCAGCGGATGAGACCTAACTTGACCACATAAAATGAAATAACTTCGCTCACCGGCTGAATGCGAATTCCCCTTTTACAATGTTGTTTCATGCACATAGCAAACTGGTGCATATGTGAAGTGCTTGATAGAATTAGCTAAAAGGTTAATGATGTTGATTTCAATGCATTCATTCCGTTTTTATACATTCGGTTTCTAAATACAATCCGTGACTTCGTGTCAAATAATGTGTTCAAATTGCTTTTCCATCTAAAAGATTACTATTGCAAGCATGTGATCTTTTAGACAAATCGTTTATAAGTCACTAAAAGCATTCTGCAGGCAAGCACTGAGTGGTTGGGTCTCTCACAACCTTGCATGTAAAATAATACACTTCTTTGTGCTTGGCAGGAAAGCCACATGTACAGGGGCTACTTGGGAAGATGAGCATTCACTCACTCCATATAACTTTGAATCTAGCCGGAACTGTTGGAAATAGTGATGCAGGATTTTCAGCATGCAGATATTTACTTTAACTATCCACAAAAAAGGTCGGTTGGCATGTTACCAATATCCGACTGTGTTAACGATGTAACTACTCCGAATACAAAAGGAGCAGTTAAGAATGTGCAATAAAACAAGATAACTCTTAATGCTCCAGCAGCTGTTAAGACGTGTCATGCATCCACAAGGTCTTCTAGCATCAGCGGTCGAGGCACATCTTATGAATCAATCAACCCTCTCCTTTTTATTAATAAACCGAAGTTAACAGATGTCAAGAAGCTGAGGGATGAAGCACTGACTGCAGCTGAATAACGAAACATAATGCTTTGATGTCGTTTCGATAAAATAAAGAACCTCTAGGAAAAAGAAGATAGTAAAAGAAAGGAAATCCACATTCAAGGACAAAAACTCTAAATGGATTCATCAACAGAAAGAAAAAGCCAGACAACAACAAAATCCTCTTATATGAATGAATTCCTCCTGGTAAGTGATAAAAAATAATATAAATGATGATCATTATTATTAATTAAGAATGCTATTAATGTACAATTTAAATTAAGAATGCTTTTATTTAATATTTCCAAGTAGTTCCTAATGACTTTATTCAGTCTTTCAGTTTGTGGTAAATGTCTCGGAGACTGTGGGTCTGGCAATTTCCATTGTGCAATTATTAAATTGGTGGATCTCAAATCTTTTTGCAGATAGTTAAGTTGTATATGCTTGATAATGTTGTTTTGTGTTTCTTTGTGTCTCTTTATTACATTCATAGGTGTACTATTTGTACATTTATTGTCACATTTGCAGTACTCATGCACAGGTGTACGAGGCTCTAGCTAAGGAGGGCCCCAATGATTAGGGTCAATTTAAGAGCCCCAAACAGAATGAAGGAGGAGCTCCGTAGTACTCTAGACCCTTGGGTCTCTGCCCCCTCGGGGAAGATGTTAGTATGGCTCTGCTTTTCCGCATTACTTTTGCAAGTGAATGCGCAATCTTATTAGCGTGTTTTTCGCATATTTTCATGACATGTCAGCGACTGGCATTTTCCCCCCATGCCATGTGCCATCATCCCAGAACAACAGGGGAGAATATGATAGTTCAAAATGGCCTTACTGCATTGATATTTCTTGAGTTTTATTTTTTACTTATAACATTTGACATTATTCATATAAATGAAGGTTTAACGAACATAACATCATAAATATTATCAAAATTAAGATATTAAATTTCTCTCTTACTTCTTGAACTTCTGCCTTATACGGAATAATATTGGATCTTTCTGTTGTTCTTTAAAAATCTTCTTCTTCTTCTTCTTCTTCCTTTCTAGTAATAGGCCTAATAGCCTGTTAAGGGCTCTTTCCATCTTTTCAAAGGCTTTATTTGTTCTCTCTTGAGGTCGATATCTCTATATCTCTTTTGGAAATCTTCCTTCACCCCATCTCACTATAAAGATCGATGCAGTCTAAACCAGATATTACCTGAAGTTCCTTTAAGATGTTGCTGTTTCTTTTGAAGTCTAGTCTATTATATCCAGCTGTTTTGCGCATGAATCTCATTTCAAAGCTTATCAGTCTTTTTCTATCTGCTTGAGTTATGGTCCGGGCTTCTGAACCATATGTTAGGTTAGGTCTTTCTATTGAGTTATGGGTTCTTATTCTTGTTTTCTCGCTTATTAAATATGGATTAAATATTTGATTGATAGTTTTTGTCATTCGTTGTATATAACTAGTTATTCATAAAATGACTAGTTATATACAACTAGTTATTTTATGTTGCATGCCTTTCTCTCTTTCATAAAATAAGTGCCATCCTACATATTTGAATGTATTAACCTGTTGTATAATATCATCGTTGATGCAAGTTTTGCTTCTAATTGGGTCTCGGCCTTTGAATGCCATGACTTTGGTTTTGGAAGCAGAGATTTCCATATTGCATGTTTTTTCTATTCATTTAATGAAAAGGCTGCTCGCTGTAGTTAATCGGTATTATCTTCAATTAGAACCTGATAGTCGGCGAATAAAATTGTATCGATGTTTGTGTAATCATTTATGTGAATGATTCACATAAACGAATGCCAAAAATTCCAAAAATGAATGTCTCCACTTTCTTATAATATTATTAATATAGATATTAAACAGGAGTGGCGATAGGTTACATCCTAGTCGGACATCTGCATTTATATACTGTGATTCAGATTTTTGTGCGGCTATCTTTATTGTAATTTGGATATTGTTTTATATATATATTGAAAATTGCTTCAATTAACTGGTTAGGAATGTTGTAATCTCTTAAAATTTCCAATAGTTTATTACAGTTGACTTTATCAAAATTCTTTTTATAATAGATGAATAACATATGAGTTCTCTAAATTGAATTCTCTTCTTTTTTCTATCAGGCAGCTTGAGAGTGAAAAAGGCGTCAATGCAGGATCTGCCTGGACGGAAACCGTTTTGTTCCTCTCAAAAATGATTTTCACAATATTTGGTTAAGTCCGCGCGGCTCTGCGCTTCGCAGCCATATGCCTGGGGGAAGGAGTGTCCCAGGTTCGATTCCCGTCGGAGACGTAAAGAGCTGAAGGATTTTCCTCAGCCATTGCCAAGTTAGCCGGTCTTGGGAGCGGACGGTAGGATTTTTTCCCCAGTTTATCCTGGGGATTTTCATCCCGCAAAGCAGTCAAACGCCTTGAGAACTCAACACTACAGAACATAGGATACATCGAGGCGTAGGGCTGACCACCTTATCCTGTGACCGGTTTGAGTTCCGATGATTAATAAACCTTCGACACCGCAAGGTAAAAGAGGGTAAAAGGAAGATGAGATCAGATATTTTGTTAATTTAATTTTTAAGAGACTTTTTTGAATATAATTTATATACGGTGTTTAAAAGGCTAATGCCTTTATAGTTTTGATATTCATTATTATTTCCTTTTTTTATTTGAAGATGGGGGAGATCATAGCATTTGCTAGTTTTCTTTAAAAATAATTAATTTATTTAAATAAATTTGCATATATGAAAATTTTTCTATTGTTCGTTGGTTATTCAGTTTGAATTCTAACTGACCTATGCCTTTCCGTGAACGTTTTGAAGTCGAGGCTTGCTAATCCTTATATGGATAAGAATGCGAAGGTTGAGTATTAGCAAGCTGATATTCATATTACCATTAAATAAAATCCGAAACGGTAACTTAACCATTAAGTAAAATCATAATCGAATTTTAATAAAGATAGTTTTATTAAAGATGATCAAGAAAGTAAAATAAATACTGTCAGAAAATTAAACACCGAAAATTGATAAACATGGAAAACATATCTGGCATATTTGAATTCGCAGAGAAATGGCTAAAATGGACATTTGTTTTCCTGAAGTCAACCTCAGAATAACTGCGTTCTCATACACGCACACACTCACACACAGAGGGAATTATTATGTATTAGAAGAGACTAATTTTTCCCCATTTTTCTCAAAATGAAAGAAAGTTGAAAAGCAAGAAATTTAATATTTAAATTTAACAAATAAACCAAATACAAAGAAAGAGTTTTAAGAGAAAACAAAACCTTCAATTGAATAATTCTTTCGCCGTGACAGAACAGAAAATTCCAGCTAAGAATTTGGAGGACAGCGTCATCCCGATGTCTTTTGATCAGACCTCGTAATAACCTTAAACCGAATCGTATTTGCTTTCTTCCAGACAGTCAGAACATATAGATTACTGTACCTCTTGGCCACAAAGAGTTCAGGTAGAATCGATCATGCCCTGTGGATAGAAAGGCCAAGATTCGAAATCCTGTCTAGGATACGAAAAAATTGGTGTCATTGTTTTTAGTTGTTTTGGCCGTATTTCCAAATCGCATTCGAGTCACTAAACGAGCACTGTTTCTTGTTCTGAAACCAGTTTGTTTATTTGCAGAAGTATGGACTCAAGCGAAGTGGAAACGATTTAATTTTTCAAAAAATATTGAATAAATTTACTTTTTAATAAGAATAGTTAAAATTAGTTTCTTGGTTTATATAAAATTACTTTTAAATACTTAAAACCATAAAATTCTTCAGTGGAACAGCGATAGCAAACTTTCAAAGTTGCTTGCAAATTTACATCCGTCAGTAAAAATGCAAAGAGCAAATAAGACTCAATCGTTTTATTTATTTATTTTTTATTTTATCTGAGAAAACTGACGATTTCCTGCAAGCATATCTTTTAAGACAGCTATTATCTATGGTGTAACACTGAGATGGAAATCATTACAAATTAACTTGATTTTTGGTTAATGAAATCTGACAACATCAACTTCCAACTTGGAATTTCCAGCGAAGTATACATTTGATACTTCTGTTTCTTCTTCATCACTATTTAACAGGCCAAATCGATTCAGGATCTTCTTATTTTTCTTATAAATTAATATCACTACTATTACCACGCATGCCATTACGATCCCAGGAACGCCACCTGTCGAGATGTCCTCACCTGCAAAATATAAATTCGTGATATACTTTCATAGTAGCAATTCTGGGAACATTAACATAATGCATATATTCATATTAAACAGTACATGTAAATGCACACCCGAAATCTTTCAGAGCATTGTGAAAACAATGCATAAAGATGTTTTTAATTAAGCTAGCTCGCTGATTTCTGAAATAAATGTGTTTAAGGTAAATGTATTTTTTGAATGTTTCAAATCGATTCTGAATGTAAAAAATAAATAAATAAAATAAAATAAAAATAAAAGTTATTTATTATTCATTTATAGAATTTACATAAGCATTACAATTACATATTTTTTGTAAATAAATTTCGTTTTTTGTAAATAAATTTAGCACGGTTACATTACACGTCTCTGCCATCTGTTTAGCTTCAGATTAATAACAAATATCTACTGATGTTCGTATTGTACTGGCTTATGCAGAGTACTGCACTGACAAACAAAACGAAAGGGTAAAAAGTTCGCAAAAATTCTCATTACGATAAAAATAACAGCAGGCAACTAATTATGTTTTATTTGCGGAAATTTATATTTACTCCAAGTAGTACAATTTCTTTTTAAGTTATTTCCGTTTTTTTTTTTTTCTTGAACAGTTGTTTATTGTTGAAAGAATTCCGATATCCGTCGAGGCATTGCAGATACTAATGATGTTCACACTTTTACAATTTATCAAAGAATTAGAAAACATTTAAATAGGTATACTAATTACAATTATTCTTTTCAGGAAGAATATGTAAATAGTATTGATGAAAATTAACAGTAATCAGATGAATACCATTCCTATAAAAGATACCTTTCCGTAATTTTTGAGATTTTTCTAGAAGCATTTATTGTTATGTTTTGAATCCTCATTTGTGGTTTTCAGTTTGATGAAGATGTAGAAAATTCAGAAAATTATATGAATCAATGTTTATATCGAAAATTATCATTTAGTTGAAGAAAATACCAAACATTAAGTACATGCGATTGTATTACTATTTTATTTTGCTCTCTCTCTCTCTCTCTCTCTCTCACACACACACACACGCACGCGCGCGCGCACACACACGCGCACGCACGCACGCACGCACGCACGCACGCGCGCGCGCGCACACACACACACACACACGCACACACGCACACACACACACACACAGATTGTCCAGTTAAAAGATGCTGAACATCTTCAATTCCGTATAAAAGGTAGCTAAGGCCTAAAAGTATTTGTGTGTGTGTGTGTGTGTGTGTGTGTGTGTGTGTGTGTGTGTGTGTGTGTGTGTGTGTGTGTGTGTGTGTGTGTGTGTGTGTGTGCTCATTGATTTATCCGAGGTCCGCTTAACACTATCAGTTCCTTTCACACGTCACTTGAAAAAGTGGGAGAGAATTCTATATATTATCTCTATAACATAGAGATAATATATAGAAATCTTCGTGTGTTTGAACTCCTGTACCGTTAAAAATACCAAAATATTTTGTTTCTCTTAGAGAAAGAAATAATGAAAGGATGATCAAGTCCAAGCTAATATCAGGATTGGTATAATCCGATCTCTATCGTTTAATGGCTATTTACAAATTATACCTGCGTGTTCATGAATAGAAATGAATCTCTCATTCTTGCGTAACCTATCTCATTTGGGTTTTCTGATCAATGGTGGATTAACACTAAATTTTCAAATTTCCAATAACGATACAGTGGATTATTTATATTTGGATGTATTTTTCTGCAACTCCATCAGAGTTTTGGATAGCAGAAGTTTATCATTCATTTAAATTAATTCGGAGTACTTCCCACGATTTAAATTATTCTGTGGAATGAGCTAATCCATTTAATGTCATGAAAACTGTAAAATTATCTAAAATACAAGTAATTCAGTAGTCAAATTATATTCTTAATTAAAATGTTGCACAATTTATTAGAGAAATAGTGAATATCTTAGAAATAAAAAGAAAATAATTTATCATCAATAATTGTGCTTTTGATTTATGCGCATCGTTCTGACACCATATATTTATACAAATTGGTTTGCTGACTGTGATTTTAGAATTGAAAATATATACATTATACTAAAGAATTTTAAATTCCTTGATTCATCTTAACAAAATAGATTCTTAAACATTTCAACTCTATTACTACAGAAATAATATACCAACTTTTACTACAAATATCGCGTATTTAATTTTATGGAAGCCATCTCCTTCAAGAAATTACGACTAGTTCCATTGCTTTCTTAAATAATTCAATTATCATTTTCCGAATGATAACTGCCTGATTAAGTTGTGCCATTATAACCAAAGTCGAATTGGTTATTACTCGGTGAAGTTAACTGCATTTGTTTCAAATGTAGATGGCAGTCAATTTGGATATTATTAACTGCTAGAAAGGTATTATCCTAATGGGATGCCCGTATAATGATTTCGATTAAAGTAATCGAAAACAGAAAAAAAATAGAAGTATTTTAAGTAAGCAAATGAACCGCCTTTCTGATGCGACCGTCACCATATCCCATGGCAATGCGGCAGATAAGTTGTTTTTTTTCTCCTGTAAAACATTTACGAATTCTGTAATTCCAATAAGTAACAAGTCAGAATTGAATACAAATCTTTCCGTCATATTGAAATCAAATCTATATTTAAATTCGTCCTAATAAGTGGTGAAACTCACGTGTTGTATTGTTTTAATTCTTATCTAATTAATCACATATGAATTGAATTCGCATGTTTCCAAGCGCCACATATATCAATATTAAGACGACATTGCTGATTCAAGACTGTCCACCATTACTGTGAGTTGTCATATTGAAGAAGGACAAATCTACCCCATCGCTCTGATTTATTGAAAGCACATCAGCGAAGAAAATTGTCTTCGTGTAAAGGCTGCCTTTTCTTAATAACAGTTATTCCTATTAAGAACTTTAAAAACTTATAAATATCTGAATCCGTCACCTCCATTAGTGCAATCACATAATCTTGCGTCAATGTGTAGTAAGAAGTATTTTGCTGAGCTGCACTATTTAACTTCCCACACATCCACGTTCTTTGATTGTAAGCTTCTTCCATTGGCACAGAAAATGTTTTAATTCTTCTACGTTTTCCCAAGTTTTAAGTGCATTAAAGTCGTTCCGATGTTTGTCACATGTGGTCTTTTCATCTTTCTTTTTAAGTCCTTCTCGCCGCTCGCTGACTTTCTTTCGCAACTTGAAATGAAAGAAAGAAAGAAACCGAGGAAATAAGAAACTCTCATAAGGAACTCACAAGACAAGAACTGTCAAAGGTTCAATGACTGGTACGATGTTTTAACGACTGTGAGGAGATATTCTTTGATCTCTTGCAGTGACGTTTGGATTTTTGAGAGGAATCTATAGAAATAAATTTCGTTGCGTCTGCCTCATAAGGCTCAGAAAATGCATAATTTATCATAATTCTTTCCTAGACTTTAATTACGTAATCTTTCCGTTTGTAAGACAATTGTTCAATCGATTATATACAAGACACGTGTGGAGAAGTAAAAATGAAACAATTGTCTGATTAAGGTTAAGGAAAGTCTACCGCACTTCACACTAAGCGATAGATTACAAATGTGTTAACAATAAAAAAGAGGAGAGAATACCTTATCTTAGATGTTATTTCGCCTATTATAATTATAATTTTGATGTAAAATATCAATTTCCATTTTATAAAAGCAAATTGCCATTTTTATGATTATTCGCTGTGTAACTTAAAGTAGCAAATTTCATTTACACACGCAACCTTAAATTTATGTGTACTAACCTCTAAATATGTACGAATCTGAACTATTTTCACCGTTAGTATATGACAATAATCAATGCTATGACTCTGGTGTTAAATAATTATTATTTACTCCGCAAATTCAAGTATGTTAAGTCGCTTGTCATTATTATGTACGAGCAACCTTCCAAAAATAGCTTCAATGTCTTTTCCTCGTACTTACCAACATATGCAGAATACTGCGCTTCACTAGATGTATTAGGGGTATCTGATTCTGATGGCCAACTCCTTGCAGGAACTTGGGTAAAGAAAAGGAATAAATACATTATTAGTTTCAGTCTAAAATGTTCGTATAAAAATATAACACTGCATTTTAATAAATTCAATGAATACTGTATACTTCATCGAAAATATTTTTAATTTTTTTTACGTGCGTTACCAATTATAAATTTATATATTTCACGATCTACTTGAAGTAAGAAAATTTTTATTTAATAAGCGATATGAAATGCTGAACAATAAAATAAAATGGTCAAAGACTGTGAATGTCGAGTTGTGATATTTTTACCTTGTAAAGTCATGCAGATGTAGCCGTTTTGATTTAAACAACTGACATCATTCCAAGTCGCATTAGTAGAATGCATCTCTACACACTGCTCGGTGATACTGCTGGGTTCTCCCTCGTACCAATTGACAAATTCCACAGGAGTGCGATCATACCAAACAAAACCACCTGCAGATGAAATTTACAGGGATAAAAAGAATTTATATTTTAAGATTTACAGAGTTATACTTTTGTCCATACCATGTCAATAATTCCAATCATTAGTACCTTTTAATTCTGACACTTTACTCTAAGAGAATGAAGTTGAATGTATCTTCATTACTACGTTCTATACCCTGTTCCTAGACAGTTTAAAAGACTTCATGCTTTGTCGTTACTGTTCTCTCTTCCAACACTTGAGAGATATATTACGTATATTTCTATAACTATTATCCAAAAATATCTCTTTAGGTTCTAATAGCCGTTTGATATATATACAGTGCTTCTGTATTCAACTGACATAAGTCTTTAAGATGTATTCTACACCTAAAAATTAACAAAGACATCCCATATAAACATATAGATCCGAAAATTTGGATCTGTATGCTTCTACAGCACTTTTTTTTTAGTTTTCAAACTAATAGCTGACAACCTGCAATGCAGATAGAAGGTGATATGCAGATAACAAAAATATAAAATATTACAAAATAAACATACATTCCTTGGTAACTATCAAAAGAAACATTGCAGGAAGAGCGTACTTCAGTGTAAATTATATTGTATACCTCCTATGAAGCACACTGCTTGGAAAGAAGTCAACGGGCACCATAGTGTGAGGTGCAAACAACCATGGAGCCTACTTTAATAAGATGTACAGTAGGGGGAGACCTCCTTTTGCAGCTGTCCTGCGCGATATACTTTTCACAAGCGTACGATAGCGATCAATGAGAATTTTAGAACGTTTTTATGTGGAGACATGTAATGAGATGCTGAGCTGTTATGGAGACCTTCCGTCCCTTGACTTCAACTGGCGCTCCATTTCGTCACACAGATGTTTAATAGAACTGAGATCAGGACTCTGTTCGACATTACAAAAAGACCAAAATTTTCCGCAAATGCATTACAACACAGAAAGCATTACTAGATGGACTAAGGGTTACATATTCAGCAAACTCGGTCCTAGATACTTAACAGAAAATACTTCAAGCCACTTTACACCTGAAATGAACAAGGTACTTTCCCACTAGTCCATGAAATTCATCTACCTCTTACTAAATGCATTTACATATTCACAAGATATCCATGCTTGTGGTGAGATTCGGACAGCCCCTAGGATGGAGAGCGGAAAAGCTTTTCCTCCCGAATTACAGACGGGAATAATAGAAATTTTGTTACAAATATGACCGGAACGTAAACATTTGAAATGATATAGTGTAATCTTTTTAATTCTAAGATTTGGTATGAAAAATTCGCTTAAGAATTCATCCACTTTTTATGAGATAAATTCAACAAAGAGTTCGCACGCACGCACGCACGCACACACACAGACACACCACATCTAGGATGGATTTAATAAACTGTTTGAGCGAACTGACTTGATTCTACTCGAACACAGTCGCTTCTCTGAATGTTAATAGATCTGCTGATTTCCAGATCATGTACTAAATTAAGTATAATAAAATAGAATCATTATTTGACTAATGAGAGAATACTGACCGTCGTGATTTCTTGTCATCCCGATCAGACTGGATTTGTTGAGCCCTTCAGAAACATGGTCAAGAGTTTTAATTCTGCTTCGGAGTGGATGCTGGAAAGTGTTCCTTCTGTAATATATTTCAGATAAAAGAAAATAATTAATCATTCCATAACTACTTTGATTAATTGGAAAGAACTCAACAAAACTTTCCTAGCTTAAAGGAGAGTTTAATAATAATAATAATAATAATAAATAGCGGCATAATAAGATTGCACAATACTTCTTATTTTCTTTCTCTCTTTCTATTGTTTTATCCATTTAAATTTTCACTAAAAATTAAATTTAGTGCATTTTAATACTTTCATCTTCTCAAAGATATAACTCTATGGAACAACAGATAGAAGGAACTTTTAGCCATATCAGGTTTGAATCAAGAACCAGACTTCCTATTGGGCTATTGACTATTTCGAATTATGCTAAAACACCTAAGGCTATGAAGCCGCAGGGTATTATACCCATTAATTGCTTGCGTTCTTTTGGTGGTTTGTCTATTTCATCGGATGAGAAAATCTAAGTTTCCGGTAAGAAAAATCTGGAGGAGATTTGCCATGAGATGTTGCGTGGCAACACAAAATCTCATTCTAATTATTCCAGTGTATGCACTGTACCCAAAATATTTTGCTCGCAACAATTTCGCTAGTAACGGTTACAATGATGTCGTCTCGAAGAAACGGGATTGAGAAGGATCGGAAAGAAGTTTTCTGAAACAACGAATCTCACAGTTGTCATTTGAATTGGTTAGAGAAGTCTTTATCTCTCGGCATCATAGTGAGCGCTTCTCAAGAGACTGCATTGTTCCAGCTGTGACACGTGGTGGTGGAAATGTGTTACAATACGAATACTTTATATGATACGGCACAACGTTATTTCTCCTCTGCTTTCTGTCCATGTGTCACGTCGAAGGATGTGACACATGGACAGAAATGGCACATATGGCACAGCATTATCCCATATGGCACAGCATTATCCCATGCTGTGCCATATGGGATAATGCAGAAATACCGGCTGAATTATCCAAGCAATTATACAATTCAGACAGGACACATTTATAGTTCAAAGTACAATTTTTCAACTGGGTAATGTTGTATAATAAAACCGAATATTTAATTACTCTTGGTTTGAACGCAGCAATGTAGAGCCCCTGGAACTTGTCGACGAAGAGCCCCATCTTATTCCTCCTGAATATTTTCGAGCAGGTGAGTGAAACATGTGAGAAATAATTTTTGAACTTCGACTTAGCTAGCTGCGTAAAAGCATTTCCTGCATGAGGTTTAAGGAAATATCCACAAAGTGCGGATATTTCCTAACATATCTCAACTTGGTTAACAGCTTGTCACGTAAGCCATGCGCCGCATTGCTTTATTAAAATGTCTGCATTGTAATTTCCGAGAATTTCTCTTTAGATCCCAATCCCATCAGTGGTCTAACAGGTACTTAAGCGCCCACGGCCTTTCCAAGTATTCTTGGATTTCGCAATCATCTCGAGGAAAAGGTGGTTAGCATTATGCTTCCAGGTGTGTCCTATGTCTTTAGATGCGTGTGTTCACGGGGCTGGTTTGCCTGTTCTGGGGGACGAAAAACCGCTGGTTTCCGGGTGAAAAAAACCCTACCACCATATGAGACCGGCTAACTCACCTTTTTTCGAAAGCGACCAGGTTCTTCAAGTCACTGAGGGAAATCGAAACCAGGTCTTTCCGACCAAAGCTTTAGATCCCAATACTTTCTTAAATGTAATGTTTTCAGTCAGGAATATTTGTGTTATTCAATTTTAACTCTTCTAATTTTTGTTAGCAAGTGTGAACTTCACACTCACTAAAACACCCAAACGCGAATACAACTTGAACGAATGTGATTGACTCGGTTCATACACTGTTGTCTCGCCAGAATATCGAATAACGACAACATTTATGCTTGCAATAAAAGCCCAGTCTTTTTGCGATTAAAATAAATTGCTCTACATTTTTGCAAGTTTTTTTTTAATATAAAAGTGAAAATAAAATTAAAAGAGCTATTCTATTAACATTACAGTTCATTAATTCAAGCCCCTTTTTGTGAATTCCATTTCTCTCTCTCTCTCTCTCTCTCTCTCTCTCTCTCTCTCTCTCTCTCTCTCTCTCTCTCTCTCTCTCTCTCTCTCTCTGTTTTCACTAACTAGCAGCAGACAAAAATCATAAATCAAACTTACCTTTTCTGAAGCAGTTAATATTTGCAGTACCCCAGGGTACCAAATTTTATCGACTGTTCCTTAGTATCAAAAATTACTTACCTTTATAACTCTGGCAAATGAAAGGTTTTTTATCAGTACATGGGGCATCGTTCCACTTTCCAAGGCAGTAATCACTAGACAACATCTCCACGCTCTGTCCCTGAAAGTTAATTTGAATCGATATTAACATATCGTTCACGTATAACACTAGTTAAGTAACAAATGTTAACCCTTACTGGATGTAATATTTATGGTGGGATGATTTAGCATTTTAACAAGAATGTTATTCCAAGCAAATATATGACCCTTTCTATATCTTTCATCTAGACCAGTGGTTCTTAACCTTTTCGAAGTCACGGAACACTTTTTATTATAAGAAAAATTTGGTGAACACCAAAAGCATTAGGGTCATAAAACTAACAATAAAAATATGAATTAACTTGCCTTTTATAAAAATGGAATTTATTTTAATGTGATACTTGAGCTTGTCTGCTTTTGCAGATTTCAGCAATATCAGGTCTAATACGTGATAAAGCAACACTCATCTCTTTGTCTATGTTAGTAAGTCTTTCACTCTTTTTAGTTTGGTTAATATTAAGAAACCGAGCTCACACAAATATGATGTTGAAAACTGATAAAATTTTCAGTGCCCTTGTGGAGAGAGCTGGGTATTCGGCTTGGATAAAAATCCAAAATTACTCAAGAGTTATTTCATATTAGAGTACCATCCGTTGATAAGGTAACTAATTGTTCTTCTTGTAACGAAAATTCACAACTCGATGTATTAACTGTGCCAAATGGATTTCGCATCCTGTCATAACTGCGTGTATTTAAGGAAGGAAAGTAGCTTGGAATCTTTTCTTCCAATATTGTTAAATTTTTATCCATGAAAAATAGTACCTATAAACGATATTCTATTGGTTTAGAAGTCAGCGCTCATAGAAGTCTTCAGTTGTTAGGATCAGAGTAACCAATTACAATCAGAACTGTATCATGTGTCATCTTTCACTGGCGGAACACTTGTAACCAGTTCGCGGAACACAAGGGTTCCGGGGAACACCGGTTAAGAACCTCTGATCTAGACTAAGGGTGTCCAACCCGCCCTGGACTGTTAGTAATGCGGCCCCATAAGATCTTAAACTTTTAACATTAGTATGCCATGTCTTTTTTTTTTTCGTTTTGATGCAGGCATTTGAGAATAGGTTTCAAGGTTTTCAGACCATTTTCAGTCGACATAAATACATTACCTTCGAATTTTCAAACGGAAATGCATATAGTCGCAATCAGATATTCAATTCAAAGAAAAATTTGAGCATGTCTCTTTGCTAGATTTTTATAAGACTATCTTCCCAGATAAAAGTATTCTTCGCTTCACAATTGCTTTTTGGTGGTACGTTCATTTGTGAACAACTATTTTCAAGAATGAATCATACGAAGTGTAAACTTTGATGAAAAATTTCTGACCAGAACCTTGAAAGCTCACTACGAATTGCAACCCCATCCATCGAACATCCGGAAATTGATCATTGGTTTCACTTAAACAAGGTCATATATCTCACTAATTTTGTGGTTATTCTGCCCTCTTTTTTAAGGTTATAATAAAAAATAAGGAATTTTTGTTACTTATATACATTAACAATATTATACATTTTATATCCGGCCCAAGACAATTCCTGTTTACTCAATGTGGCCCAGGCAAGTCACATGGCACCAACCTAAATATAGTTAAGGAATTACTTATTCCTTAGCTATGTTCATTATCCAAATATTCTAATAATACTCATTTCTTGTGCATATCCGAAAATCCCAAAGACAATTTCCGAGAATCATTACTTCCGATCTCTTTTGTCATCAGAAGCCAAGAAATGACTTCATCATTTTATATCGTCTTTTTCTCTTCCGCTTGCTTTATCTCTTGACTGCCTTATCCCTTTCCTTACGTGGCAACATTCCAGCTATGATATTATATGCATACTTAATTAAAGCATGATTACGAGTTACCATAATCCTACACCCATTCGCTAATCTCCGTGCCATCATAATTCAGTAAAATTAATTCCAAGGATCTCAACTGTTGCTTCCAGTTTCACTACCATAACATTGCCCTGATGCGATAAGACTGACCAGACTGGACAGATAATTGCCTTGTCGCCTTATTCACTTATAATGTAATGTTCCTTGGGACTTATTACATGGTATTTTATTTAAATTGCAATACGTAATATTTTATTCTTAATAAATATTCATGAAGTGATTACATTTTCACTAAATTATTCTACTTCATAATAATTAGGACTTCCCTTTATTTATGAAGGAAAACAAAGGTTTAGTGTTTATTGCTGTTTATTTGCATCATAAATATTAATTAGCTAATTGCAATATGCATTATAAATAGTTAAAAACTTCTTTCGCATTTGAAAGTATCCGCTGTTAACTGAAAAAAAAAACAAAAGCGAAAAAAAACTCATTTATATAAGTATATGTTTTTCAGTGTATTTTTTATATAAAAATCCTGGGATTTTATATTATTTAGTAGCATGATGAGACGGCTTCGCAAAAGAGGAAACAGCTCTACTATAAAATACTTTTTTATTACTTTTTAACATACCGGAATGATATAAGAGAGCACTTTTATGAATTGCGCACTTAGAAATACATCATACTCTTTCATTTAAAGATATAAATAAATATATACTCGCGTATATATGGATTATTTCTTTCTCACCTGTAAATCTTCGTAAACTGGAGATGGCTGATTCGGCGCCCAGTTTATGGGAGAATGTCTATGGGAGAATTATCTACCCAGTAGTACTCGTGGTCTAATACCAAGTTATGGAAACCTATCCACATGCTCATTTGGTAGTCAATGATCAGAGTGTTGAGAGAATCTAGAAAAAAAAAAGAGGATTATAACAGTAACCATAATATTAGACAGAATTCTTCGATATATATAAGAGTGGTGGAAGCGCCATTTTAAGCATCTGAAACACTTCAAAATTCAGTTAATTCAGTTAACTGAGTTAATCACATCCGACTAACGGATGTAAGCGATTAAGCATTTTTATTTATACCATCAGAGTTATTCTTTTGTATCCTGCGAAACTGTAACAGTGTCACATGAGATTACCTTCGTGATTTCTAGTCTTTGTTCTTATAGTCGGATTACTGTTTCTGCTATCCTGATCAAAACACCTCAATTAGAATCGTGAATAAATTGGACACCAATATGTTTTCAAGTATTGATGAAATCCCATTGTGCTTAAAACTTGTGCTCCGAAAATACTGTTCATCCTTTATCTTCCTTACAATCTTTCATTCTCATCTGTTATCTGCTTTGCAGTACACACAGAAGTAAGCTTATATTCAGCCTAATCAAATAAATAAATAAATACAACAATCGGCTATCAGAATACTGTCCTTAATTCATATTTTCGACGATAAGGAAGAATATTACCCAGCAGTCAACTTCATCAGAAAGTAGACTCACCAATTAGCGACCACCGCTCTACTTCATTCTCGTATATCCACAGTAGGTGTTCTAAGAACATTACTTACCTTTCGATACAAATCATGGAAAGATGTGGAGAAACTTGTGTGGTAGCTTTTGCCATTTCCAGATCATTTGATGAGGATCTGGTAGAGAGGTCTTCTGTCTTGGAGAAACAAGTTTTTCCCTTCCTCTTTCATTCCGTCTATTTCTATGTTCTGACGTAGATAATCAAGAGATCTTTTCATCCTTCTTAATATTTGTAACTGCTCATGTCTGATGTGATACGATAAAAAAAAAGTAATTATTCCTGTAAAGTCAAACTTTGCTGTTGTTTCCACTTGAAAATGATGTTTGTAATTAAGAAGGATTCCAAGGTGCCGTAATTCACTGCTAAGTGAATTAAAGCATCTTGTTTATTTGTTTTTAAAAACGAAACATGTACTGGCAATTGTACTAAACAAGTAAAACTGCTTTTTGCCAAGGAAACTTTATGTGACATTAGATTGACTCAAAGAAAATATATTTATAGAAAGAGGTATGCTGTCCATGAGAACTGATTTCTTCAAACTTAAATAAATAAGATTTTATTTCGCTTATTTTTATTTAATTTTCTATGAAGCCTGTAAAGAAGCCTAGATAAGAGATGGTTTCAGTTATCCCCTGATGTGTGACCATCATATCACCCTTTCTCATGGAGGTTTGAAGTGAATTGAAAAATTGTATCATGTTTATTCTCTATGAAAGATCTCTGCACTTTCAGTTTTCGGATTATTTAACCCTTAGTCTATCCACGGTAGTAATGGAGCATGTTTATAATGTTTCATAGAAGGAATTGGGATAAAAAATATTTAGTCTTTTGCAACCTACTGAAAGTTGAAGGTATCAAAAACTTTGAAGATTTGATCAATAGGAAACTAATCTTAATATTCTTGCAATAATGCCTAACTGTTTCTTCTTTGGAATGCCAGAGACAACTCAAGTCTGCATAACCCCACAAATGCCATAACAGCAAAACCATCCTACCTATAATGACTGCCTATCTTTGATATTGACAAGAATGAGGATGACTAGAAATAGAGAAAAATGTAAAACACACACGGAAAACTATCCTTAGAGTACCACACGCCGGGTGAGGTAATGAAAAAAAGAAAAAGAAAAAGAAAAAGAAAGAAAGAAAACTCACTTCACCCAACGAAACAAATTCATTCGATAGTATTCGCCTGATTATCAATTCTTGGTAACACGAAGTTGATAATTTAATAATTAATTCATTGTAATTAGCACAATGATGGAGCGTCTCACTGCTTACAAATCTTGGTTAATTCCAGGGTATCATACGAAACTGGCATCTCAAAGGCTCCCTGCGAACATAGGAGGGGGACTAAATATGAAACAGGCTGATTTCATAAATATTTTTCGCATATTAAGTAAGATTCTGAGATTTTTTTTACCAAAGAGTCGCTAATA
Source organism: Typopeltis vanoorti (assembly GCF_054136105.1). Lineage (NCBI taxonomy): Eukaryota > Metazoa > Arthropoda > Arachnida > Uropygi > Thelyphonidae > Typopeltis > Typopeltis vanoorti. Next base: position 127,487,062 of record NC_143549.1, read on the forward strand.
TCTGTGATGCAGAAATGTTAATGATTCAAGAACGTGATTGTCTTGATCGGACTACTTCAAAATTTCTCGGTTGTTCAATGGAATTGAGACTGGATTTTTGTATACGAAAGTATATTTTTCATATTATTGTATTTAAGTTAGTCATGGTCTACCAGCTATTTTATTGCTTATTAAGAGTCTTTCTTAATAAACAATAAAATTTCTCTCCCTTCTCTCTCTGCAATAATGTTGTCTTCATTGGAAGAGAATGACAGGATGCCTCTCAAATTTCAGAGTTCCGTATACTATGATTAAAAGACTTGAGCCAAACTTACGAGTATACGTCTGTCTGATCCATGGCTACTTTTGAAAACATGCTTTTTTTCACCACAAAAAAAAAGACCCTGAGATTACGTGCAATTGATAAATATACGTGACTCATGGGCTTAGTTTGCCTTATTGAGCAATATACCACTACAACAATCTTTATTAACTAGCTAGTTTTTAAAGATAAATCATGAGTGTCATTTATTTTATTTATTGATTTCTCCAATGTCTACACTCCAATATTATTATTACTATTATTATGTGACACCTCCAGGGAGTCTCCAAGGACTCATCGTGCGTAAGGCATGCTACTCCACTATACACAACTCACTGTCTTCTCCAGCCAATCCTCCAACTACAATACACGCCACTATTACTGTTAACATACGAAGCCATCTACTGCCTTCAACCAAAACAACAGTATTTTTTGTCTGTAAATTGCATGTGTTCTCATGACCGATTTGACTGTATGCAGGATGAAAAACCAGCGTATCAAAGAACGCCTTTCATCCAGTATAAGAGTTAGTAACTCATCTTCAATTGAAAAAAAGCTGATATAAAGATTCCTTTCGTTACGACGAGGGTAAAAAAAAACTAGCCTCTTTTCCAATCGAAAAACAAAGGTCCTTCCAACTACTCAACTTCCAAATTGCGCTACTCATTTTAATCCATATTACTGTAATCTATTACAACTTAATACACTATAATTAATTACTTTTAGCTCAGACAGTGTGGGCGAACTGACGCTGACGTCAACAAATCGCAGAAACATATTTGTTTCGGATGTCTACTATCTAGCCAGCACAATCACTTGAACTGTGACAAACTACGATGGATTTTTGTAGCTAAGCAGTTTAACTGAATTAATTTATTTATTTCAATTTTACAGGTTATAGCTAGACGACAAAAGTACAACATTAATATGAGAAATAATACTTTAACGATTTTAGTATGTCGAACCCTCAGAATGTCACTATCGAAATTTAAAAAATTATTTAAATTTATGGCATGAGACGGGAACAGGCCACATGGCCTATATTCCATGTTAGGAAGAAGAAGAAGAAGAGATTTAAATTTAGGTGGCTAGCTGGACAAATGTGACGTAATTTGTTTATAACCTGTATATATATGCAATATTTAAATACCTAGAGGAATAGGCATTTTGGCTGCTTGTATAGTAATATTTGGCATGCAACATACAAGATCGTTTCAACAATTTTATGCGTGAGTATTAGATTAAGAATTTATGGGTTGTAACGTTTGCTATTGTGAACACAAACTACCGCATACTTGAGTCTGAGATTGGAAAGTTCCGTACAAAATGATTTTATGTGCACATACGCGTACAAAAATTACAGGGAAGATTGCTTGGGTCCCTTAATGGATCCGATTTTTATTAGACAAATTGTGTAAAGAACTCTGTGAAGATAATCCAACTTTAGCAAAAATGACGATTTTAAACATTTTTTTTTGTTTCAATATTGGAAGGTTTAGCTTACTCAAGACTATTAAATAATAAATTAGTTGATAATAATGATAATAATTTCGATGTCTTATTTCGAATTCTAATAGTTACAGATCGATATTTCCTCTTGTAATGAATATACTCTAATATAAACAGACAGTGTAATTTTCATTTGCTATTCTGTTGTATTTTGTCTCTAATTTGATAATGCATTAAGAATGGTCTTGAAAAGAGAAAAACTTCAGCTTTTAATAAATATTTATTTTCAGCGTAAGTACTTCGTAATTTATAATAATTATAAAATACCATTTAGGCTCATGAGATAGTCTCGCAATCTTTCCTGAATGCATAATCTGAACAAACTGCTTGCATCTCATCGGATAACTGCTTTATTTGCTAAATATTAAAATTCGTTTTGATTTTGTTTTCATTTGCTCCAGGAACTACAAGAAATTTTCTGCTGAGGCGTAGACCATAATCTACATTACACAAAGGAGAATTTATAGTTTTTGTTTCTTCCAAATTTTATACACATAAATAGTTTTTTTTTTGTTGACAATGTATTAAGATGTCATACTAATTTCTGTCTTGCATTTTTATCGAAAACAAGATTATTTTAGTAATCTGTGTTGCAACAAGTAATCCCACATTGAAATGAGGAATTAAACCGTGAATTGTACAAACGTATTGAAACGTAACGCTAACAGATTGTTACCATAATATATTCTATTCAAACTAATTCACTTTGTTTGCTAAAAATTAGTAATTTAAGAACCATTTAATTTGCTGTAATTTAGCCCAATTATTATTTTTTTTAAGTTTAATTTTTTATTGACAGCTACAGTTTTGTATGTGATTATATTTAGTATCATAGCGCACACGTATGTTGTAATTTCTTATCTATCTGTCAAACTGAATACTTATATTTAGTTTCAACTTTGCCAATTTTATGACCTTTATTTTCAAACCATTTATATAGTTTTATCATATTATGATTCATGTCATTTTTTAAATCCTTAATATTCGCCTCAACCGTGTTGGTAGCAAAAGATGACCATTTTAAACATGGGACTATTCGGTAGGAATATGCAACACATATCCTCTCTTCAATCAACCCTCAGCTTAACGTGGTCAGTTTCAACACTGTTGCGTAATCCTGCTTAAAATCACATCTTCGCTAGCATTGAAGGAAATGCCAGCTACATCTCTAGACGGCGGATAACTTTCATCGCACGGTGAAATACCACCGCCTTGAACATAAACCACAGTAATTTACTAGTGAGCCAGTATCCCCTCCTCCATTCCAGGGTATAGCAGTAAAGCCATTCCGTAGGACTTCCGCTAGTAGTATATGAGACAGTATTTGATAGCAATGTCTCAAGAGCTTTCCTAATCATTTAGCGAATAATCCTGCTGCGTTACTTTTCCAGATTGTGCGTGGAGGGATTTCTAGTATAGAGTATGTAATAAATACTGTCATGGCCGCGAATGCACTGTAAAATGGAAGACATTCATGACTTTCATCCTTGAGCTGGACAATTCTCTCCTGTAATTAACTTCCTGATATATTCTACTACGAAATATGCTATTAATAATTGCGGAATACTTGCAGATTGGAGGAAAATCTCCCACAAAAAATTAAACATGAAAACTTAATAAAACTATCAGGAAACGTCAAAATATAACAGAAACCACAATAAATGTCAAAAATACAACGAAATAAAAAGAAAACAAAAAGCAAAACGACACAAAAACCAACCTCAAAAATAGAGCAGAAAACAAAAATATAACGAAATATATCAAAAAACAGCAAATATCAACACAAAAATGCTCCTTCATCCACTTTACCAACAGATGTGGATTAAATACGAGCATTAAACAACGCGAATCGCTTACATGCAACTAAAAATCAAAGTTATTTCTCACAGAATCTCAAGTGGCAGCCTCTTCAACTACTATCCACACCAGCTGTCCAAACTATATTTCATACGATTGCTTCCATCACTAAGACGGTACATGTACATTAGTCAAGCTGACATTCCATACCAGACACTGTCAGGTATAAAATTTCCTCTTTATTATCTTATGAGTGAAGGTTTCCTTGCCTAATTCTACTTCATTAATTTAATATCATTATCATTCTCGTAATTCTGATGATCACTCTGATCTTATTTTTCTTCTGAAGCGTTATTTTCTGCAAACTGATTCCCCAAGAAACATGACTTAGCTGGGCCAAAGTACTCACATTAGCAATTACTCATTTAGAAGATTTCCGCGAAAGAGAATTTCGTCCTGGAGATCATAAATAAATCTCTACTGGCATCATTCGAGGGATATGATAAAAAAAAACTTGCAAAATATCTTACAAAAATCACATGCTGGGATCAGAAAAACTGGATTATATGAATAACATATATCAATGATAAACTGATAGATTGGCCTAACTTCTAAAAACCACGCAGGATTAGAACATTCCATAAACTATTGAACAAAAATTTCATCTTAACTGAAGAAAATTAAAGAACACTTGGATCCTTTCAAACCCAAAAGCGAATCAGTGAAACATGCTGTAGATAAAGATCACTTAACCAAATGGAATAAAGTCAAGTCATTGCACAAATCTCACTTCGAACAGCAAAGAGTATTTTTGGAAGTAGCTCAAGTACTACAGAACATCTTGTCAAAAGTAAGTTTAAATACCGAAGTTCTCCACTAAAAGCCGACAGCATGAACACGTGACTAATTGTGATCATTTAATCATTTAATTTCATTTCCTTTTTTCACTTTGTAGGACTTGTCTTTCAACTTCCGAGGAACTGCAAGAAGAAATTCGTCCTGTAAATATTTACTTTAATTATCAACATATTAATTTTCATTTTGTTCCAGTCAGTTATTTTTCCTTCATTCATATAAAAAAGCCAATCGACGTTGAAAATTGCAATGAATTCGAATATGAAATATTGCTGACAGTAATTATCTAAAACACTCATTCACCTGTCAGAATACCACTTAATCTTCACAATTCTTACAACATGGACATTTACCAATGCCGCCTCAAAAACATACTATATCAACTCTTATCTTGTACATCATCCCATAACCCTGTCAACGTTTCATTTTCTATGGAATGCCCTTCGTCCTTTGCCTTTTTGTACACTACACAGATATCAAATAAAGTAACCTCAGAAATGTAATGTAAATAAGAAATTTATAAATTATGAATCAAGAAATCAGAAGAATATCAGAGACAAGTGAAGTTAGGTGATAGGAAGTGAACTGAGATTTTCATTCAAATGTGTTTTGGAAGGTAATCTGAGAACTTTAATTCGCAGATTACCTTCATCCCACTGAAGAATAACAAAGAAACAGTTGAGGATATTAATTACAGAACTCGAAAATTGAATTGTTTGAACAATACAAGGTTTGTGGAATCAAGAAGATTGTGGAATCAAGTAACATAAGGTAACATAGGCAGCATTTTTAACAGTCTCCTTAAAACTTTGCCATTCTTACTCCATCTTCAGTTTGGTATCAGTTTCCATTTCATCTTGAAAATGGAACTGCCTAATGTGCGCTAAACCAAGCGTTAATATTTTGCATACTCATTTTAACTGAGTCTTTCTTTAAGTTAGGGGTCGGCAACTGGCGGCCTTCATGCTGCTCAAACGTGCAATTTTGGCGGCCCATAATAGGTTGACCATACTTACATGGCATGTGGCCCATATGTTGAATTATTTAAATAATGTCGTCGTCGTCGTCCGGTAGCATCCTCTAGCAAGAGGGTTGTAGCAGATGAGCAGCTCTTCTCCATTTCTCTCTGTCTGTCGCTTCCATCATTCTAAAACCAGTCCATTCCACGATGTGCATGAACCACTCTCTAGTTGGTCATCTACGTCTTTTCTTCCCCTCAGCTTTCCCTTGTAATATAGTTCTTGTCAGGTGTCACGAAGAACCTCTGAGAAGATGTCCTGCAAATCTGGTCTTTCTTTGCATAATATTCTTTAGCAGTGTTCTTTTCATCCCAACTCGTCTTAAAACTTCTTGATTTGATATTTTCTCTGTATAGCTAATGTTTTCCATCTTTCTATAACACCACATTTCCAATGCATTAATTCTTTCCATATCTCTCTTTCTGAGTGTCCATGACTCACTTCCATAACTTGCAATACTCTAAACTGTTGCTTTAACTATTCTAATGTTCTAACACCTATTTTAGTGTTCTTGTTTATTGAAATTCTCTTCATTTCCATAAATGCCGATTTAGCTTTACCTATTCTTTTTCCAATGTCCAACTCTGAAGTTCCTTTCTCTGAGATCCAGCTACCTAAATATTGAAATCTATCCACGTCTTCTAAAATCTTTCCTCCACATCTTATTTTTACATTATCTGCTATTTTTCTACCCATTATCATTATCTTGGTCTTTTTTGTGTCAATTTTTAGTCCATACTCTCTACAAGAGTTTTCAATTCTTTGAACAATTTGTTGTAACCCATTTTCACTTTTTGCCATCACCACTACATCATCCACATATCTTAAGTTATTAATGATTCTTCCGTTTATTTTTATTCCTTCTTCTAAATCCTCAAGTGCCTCTCTAAGATTTTTTTCACTATAAAGGTTAAACAATAATGGTGATAAGTTGCATCCTTGTCTAACTCCTCTCTCCACCGGGAATTCTCCTGACGCTATTTGAGACCAATATAATCTCTTTAAAATTTCCAAGTCATAAGAGTCAATATCAATATTTTCTAGAATGTCAAAAAGCCTTTCATGTTTCACTGTACCAAATACCTTTTCAAAATCTAGAAATACCCAAAAAAACTTTCCACCATGGTTTAGTGTTTTCTCCCTGATAATTCTTATACAAGTTATAGCCTCTGTAGTTCCTCTGTTGGTTCTGAATTCAAACTGTTCCTCATTCATTTCTTTTTCTATTTTATTCCTAATTCTCTCTAAAATTATTTACACCAGAATTTTTGCTGCATGAGTTATAAGACTTATCGTTCTAAAATTATTACAGTCTAAAACTCCCGTCTTTTTTTTGGAATGGGGATAAAAATTGATCTTCTAAACTCCGCTGGTACTTCTAGTCCTTCATAAATTCCGTTAATAATTTGCGATAACACTTCCATAACTTTTTCACTTATATTCCTTATAATTTCTATCTGTATACCATCTATTCCAGGCGATTTTCCTTCTTTTATCTTTTGAATTGCTAGATTCAATTCCTCCCTCATGATGCATAGTCTCTGCCCACTATGTCCTTTCCTTTGATTTTCTCCTCTTTCTCTGTCTTCATAAAGTTTACTTATATATTCTTCTCACTGTAATATCTTATCTTTTTCTATCAGAATTTCACCTCTTTCATTCTTGATTGCTGCAGTCCTTTGCATCTTTCTCCTTCCTGTCACCATATTAATATTTTTATAAACACCTTTTATGTCATTTCTTTCTGCCTTTGCTGTTGTATCGTTACTTATTTAATCTAACTACTCTTCCTTTTTCCTTCTTATCTCTCTTTCCATCTCCCTACTCAAGTCTTTATACTGTTTTTCTCCTCTGTTTTACTATTAACTTTCTTGTTTGTGTTATTTTCCTCAAAATATTTTCCATCATCCATGGTTTCTTTCTTTTCTCTCTTTCCTCTTCTTTTTTGACTGAATGCAATTCTGTAGCAGTAATTATGCTTTCCTTCAGAATCTCCCATTTTTCACTTACACCATCATTTTCTTGTATATTTCCCTCGTTCATTTCTTCCCCTACTTTCTTTGAGAATTCCTTCACCGTACTTGGTATCTTTAGCCGCTCCATGTTCCATGATTTGTTTCATTTCCTTACCCTTTTTAGATTAATCCTCATCTTAGTTGACAACAAAGCATGATCTGTATCACAGGCTGCTCCTGAATATGTTGTCACATGTTTAATAATGTTTCTATATATTTTTTTTATCAAACCATACTCTATTGGATTTCTTCTACTATTCATATCTTCCCCTGGGGCTTTCCACGTATTCAATCTTCTTGGATATTTCTTAAACCAAGTGTTCATAACTGTTACATCATGTTTTCTACAAAACTCCAACAGCATATCTCCTCTTTCATTTCTCACTCCCAATCCATATAGCCCAACAGTATCTTCCTCCCTTTCTGTTCCGATTTTTGCATTCATATCGCTCTGTATTATAATTATATATTTTGTATCTTTACATTTCAAACTCCGTTGTATATCTCCATAAACTCTCTCTACTTTCTCATCCTGATAATCACAAGTATGTAAATATATCTGAATAAGTAGAATATTTCTTGATTTTGCTTTCACCTTTACCACCAAACCTCTGTCTGAGATTTGCCAGTAGTCTTCCACACATCCAGCCACTCGTTTATTCAATATTATACCAACACCTTCTAGATGTTGCTCTTCCCCTCCTCAGTAAAGTATTCTCATTCCATCCTCTGTTCTAAAATCTCCTTTTCCTTTCCATCTCACCTCAGCCATTCTTAGAACATCTATTTTCAATCTTAGCATCTCCATCTTTACAGTCTTCCAGTTTGATGTAAGGTATTCACTACACGCGATCCAAAGCAAAAATTACTTTTAGCCCCTTTTCCACATGAATACCTTCCATCTTCCAATTCTCCACCTCCCGTAGGCTTTAGTAAAGAAGATTCATATGACTGACATGCAATCTGGTCCATATCCATACTGGAACAAGTGACCTCCCTGGTAGCCAATTGCGCAGTTCCGGACCCAGGGGACCCATTCTGAGCTGTGCATCGCTCGTCATTTTGATATTTACTGCTCATCCAAACTAGGGAAAAAGTAGAAGCATAGTGGTTTCTTTCCCGTTGCCTTCTCTGCATGAAGAGATGAAAAAAGTGAAAACATTGATAGAGTCACCCCTATCCCTCGATTACTGTAATAGCATTGGGCGAAGGAACAAGAAAGAAGAAAAGGATAGAAAGAAATAAGAGTATGGACGATCCTACAGATAATATAACAGATGTATATTACATGAAATAAGGTATGGTCCAGCATCAGGTACCACGGGTTCCCCACTTCCGTACTCACTAAAGTGTGCCCTTGAGGCCAATTTAAATAACACATTTTATAATATGAATAAATAATAAATTAATAATAATTTTATATCTATATTTCGTGATATCATCGTGCAATTTGGCAGGAGTTAACTGTGTGAGTCATCATGAGTGGAGATAACAAAGGCAACTTCATCCGACGACAACCGAAATTTTGGCCTACTTTTGCATTCGCGTTCTTGGTCCGTCTTTTAATATAATTCAATAACATCAACTAGTATTTTCAGAGGATATATATTTGTTAAAAATAATTTCAAAAATGGGTTCAGTAAAACTTAAAATTGCAGATGAAGGAAGAAGGTTTAATGATGAATGGAACAGCAAGTTCTTCTTTATTGAAAATGGGGGTATTCTATTTCTATCAATGAAAAACGTTATGGACATCGTGATACAACTGTAAATTACATCCGACGCAACGATCTGATACACTGCTAATTTCAAGAATTCTTGATAGAAATAGAATTAGAGTGTAAGGACGTTTACTCAACTGTTAGAGGGTTAAGTAGAGGTGCTATGCTAAAATCAGTTTTAAATTTACATGAAGAAATAGATATTTTCATGAGGGAACACGAAATTACTGCTCTCAACTATCGGATAAAAAATATTATGTCTCTTGCATTTACGGTAGATGTTACAACGTACCTTAATGAATTTAATGTGAACGTGTAAGGCCAAGGTAAATGACTAGTCGAACTGTTTTCTGACATAAAAGCTTTTGAAGGGCAAACTATGTCTGTTGAAGAAACATATGATGGAAGAAAATCTACATCATTATATATGTTGCAAATCTGCATCTACAATTGGATGGCAAACACAAAAGGAAACTTTTGTTGGTATTATTGAAGATTTATAAACGGAATTTTCAATAAGATTTGTGGATTTTTATAAAAATAGCCTCGAAATGCGATTATTTTTGAACCCTTTTAATGTCGACATTGATGACGTACCAAATCAAGTACAGATGGAAGTTTTGGAGCATAATGAAACATTGAAGAACACATTTTCGTTAGAAAATGTTGAAAAATTTTATCGATGATTAGCAAAAAATTTGAAGAATTAATCAATTTCGCAAAGAAGAAGATGGTCGCATTTGGAAGCACACACATTTGCGAACAAGCATTTTCTGACATGAGTTTTAGAAAAAGTAAATTCTTCTCAACTGACTGATGAACTTTGTAACCTACAGGTTATAAAATGAATATAGATAATTTGGCTAAAGGAAAACAATCACAAAAGGCAGGTTAACAGGGAGACACACATATTGTGATGCATAAACTATATTATGCATCACAATATGATGCATAATATAGTTTGTTTTTATGTGATAATAAGTTCTCATTTTATGTATTCATTTCATAAATTCATTTTCATACTTGTTTCATATCTCGTATTTTAAATTTTTCTGTGTTTTTTTAAGATTGATATATTAAAAATTGATAAATGAAGTATTTTTTCCCTCACTATTTTCTCTTAATTAAACGCTTGCGACCCGATTATTAAAATTAAAAGTTGAATGTGGCCCGCCAATCTGAAAAGGTTGCCGACCCCTGCTTTAGATAATTGAAATCCAGATGAGGTTCTTTATTTCTACTCTTTGTCATGGCAGCCTGTGAAATTTTAAATGGGTGTGCTGCCTATATAAAATAAAAAAAGATAAATTTTTTCCTACTTAGTAACCAATTTATTAATAAATAAATATGTAGATTTATTTAAAATTTCACCGGCCGCCACTAATCTGGGTTTTATTTTTAATATTACTTTTAATTTTAAAACAACTGGATTGTGATCTATATTTGCACTTGAGTGCGTTATTGTATTCATAACACAATTTCGAAATTTTTTGTTATCATTATATAATCGATCTGGTGTCAAGTTTTACCATTTGGGATTTCCCAGGTATATAGTTGTCGTTTTGGTTGTTGAAAGAAGGAATTTGCTATTATCAAATTATTTTACTCCCAAAATACAATTAACTTTACACTTCTGTTATTCGTGTCACCAAGACCAAAATTGCCAGTTACTAAGGATGCTCTTCCTCCTCCTGTGAGTAAAACGTTTGCATGTCTCCCATAACATCAGAATATCATGTTTATTTATTTTTTGTTCCTCATAAAATTGTTCACCCTATTCATCACAATGGCTCTCGGTAGGCATATACCTGAAGAAAACAAATATCAAAACATTTTCCTGCAAGTTTGATTAGTATTATTCTGTCACTTACAGGCCAATATCCAATAAAACGTTTAGAAATTTCTTGTTTTTTTCTTTTCATTATGACCCAAACACTTGTTGCGTATTTTCATCTCTAGAATACATAAATGTCAAATCATCCCTTACAATTTTTTTATTTCCTCGCCATCTTGTCTTACCAACTTCAATTATGTATATATTCATATTTAGCACATTTTCTATTAAATTGTAAAATTTACCTATTTGTATAGTGTTTTAACATTCTAGGAAGTTATACGTAAGAGCCACTTTGTGGTTTTCAGATGAAAGGGATACAATTATGAGCATCGTGATGGCTTAGGACATCAACTTATTAAGATATATTTTTGGAGTTCCTCCTACCGTTCCTATTTTCGGCATCTTCTTCCCTGTGGTTATATCATCAGAGTTCATCGCAGGGGGATAAACTCTTCAACCAGAGATCCATAATATGCAGTAGAATGAAAGGATAGTGAGGCTCTCATCTCTTCCATGTCGCAGTATTACAGTCATTATAATCATTCTGATCCTGTCTGTAAATTTCGCGAAATGAGCATTTTTGACACCATTTGTTTTCAGCTTCAAGCCAGTACTGATAAGAGCTGCTTATCTCTGTCAAAATTTCATCATCGCCCAATTTAGCCAGATTTTCAGGGTTTCTATCTTGCCTTCATGACTATCGTAGCGGCTCGTGGACCAAAAGTTCCCACCCATACCTAATCGTTGCAGGCATTCCATACTTCTCTGTATTCCCCTTCCCACAACGAAGGGGAATACTTTTCCCTTAAAACATGTGGGGAAATTCCATCCAGTTCTACTGCTTTATTAACTTATAAAATACATTGTAATTGAAATGCATTCTCCACATGCACTTCTAAAACTACAAAACAACGGTCACCATCTCTGCAGTTATAATATCTGCGCTTTCTGGGATGAAAAACCTGAATAAAATAATCATTAAACAGTCCACTATGTCATCTGCACTGGTCATTATATTCCCCATTTCTATCTAATAGGTTATTCGTCCATGACCTTTTCTCCTTCTACCACCTAGATAAAAGAATTCCTTAGGATTATCCTTGGATTGTTAGCTGGTTTCTTCTCATATTCCATGTTTCCCTTTTTTCCTGTACTAATTACTTATCTTATATACATCAGGAAAGTATATCACATCCCTATCTTAATACATTTTCATAACCTCTTTTTTTTTTTCACCTGTATTTCCGATTTGACTTCGTTGGTCATCCACTTTACACCAAATCGTGTTATCCGTTTTTACTTGAAAAATGCAGTTTGCCATTGCCAATGATAAATATTCTCTTTCGATTCCATCCATAAACTGCTCCCAGCTGATTTTTAAGATCGTTATAGGCACCTGCCTAATACACTGAGTTAGCTTTGCATTAGGAACACACTTCATTTACATATTCGGTGCGATAACGAAGTACCATGTGATATCAACGTCACGTGCAGCTACTATAAATGCCCACATTATCCTCTGTAAGTAATCAGTAAACGTTTCACATGAATAGGGAAATGGCGATGTAAGCCAATTTGACCACAGACAGATAGTTGGGACCCATAGGGCAGGTGCCAGTATTTCGAAAAAAACCGCACTTGTTGGTTGCTCCCATACTACTGTATCATGAGCGTACCAGGACTGAAATTAACCATGAACGGACATCCAGCAGTAGGGTTCATACAGTTCAGCTATGTTGATCCTAGAGATGAGTGTCAGGTTTCATGACTGGTATCTGGGCAATGACGTGCACCAGTCACACAACTCACTCACCACTAAACAGCGGAGGAGTTTCAACCTATTACAACATGCACCATTTGACAAAACTTGCTTCGCCCGGGGTTCTACACCAAGAGACCTGGCCGTCAACTAGGGGTGCCTAGTTGACGGGGGGGCATCACAAACAGTGCCTTAAGTGGGCCAAGGCATGTCAGCAATGTACCCTCAACAGATAGAAGGTCGTCTGGAGTGACAAGTCCAGTTTGCTGCAGCATGATTCTGATAGCTGGGTCTGCATTTGGCACAAAAAACATGAAGCCCTATCTCCTGGTTGCACATTTGGAATTCAACATGCCTGCCGAAATTCTCCAGAATGGCTCTTCTGAATTCAAATAGATATTCCAAAGTAGCTGAATTATAACCATATATTCACAGCACAACACACACAAAACACAAGGGTTGAAAGAACTAAATTACCGTAAATATCCTGAAAATCTAGTTGACTTTTGTTCCTTTAGTTTTCCATCCGTTTGGAACTCTTCGTTAATTTCATTCAAACTGGGGGTCATGCTATGATTTTCCCATGGTTGCTGTCGAAACTGACATCATGCAGCTAAATTGGAAACGCAATTTTGTCATGCTTGTATGTGTGTGTGACATCCTGTGTTTGGATCCCTACGTTAGCTATTGCTTAGTAGAAAATTATTCTGCCACCCCAAATAAATAGTTATTTCTTATTATTTCAAATGAATATTAGCTCTGTAGTGTACTTTTTAATTTCTATGTTACAAAATTACAAACATTACAAATTTTCAAACATTTAAAAATTGATGTACTCTTGTTCTGCAAGGTTTCTGTCTGTTGGTTCGTTTCTGTCATTCGCGCAGTGTCTCGAGCTACAATTTTTTTTCCCACGGTGGTGAGCACAAAACTTGAAGTGCCTTTTTATGACTAATATCCTCCCACGACTCGAAAATTTGCACCTCTCGATGTGGAGTTTTTGATATGGTTCGATTTTTTTTTTTTAATTCATTGATTGTTTTTCATTGTTTTACTTTCAATATTCAGTTTAACTACATATTCTAACCAGAATAACTGAGCATAATAAATAAAGAAATGAATAATTGTATATATATATATATATACAGGGTGTTCGGGATAAATTTGACAGTTTCGTAAGGAAAAAGAAAATCTTCTTTGTATCTATTAAATTTAATGAATTGACAAAAAAACATTACAGGCAGAGTTAATTACAATACTATCAACAAGATTTACTCAAAATAACCACCATTAGCATCGATCACAGCTTCAATTCTGCTTCGGAACCTCGAACAAGCTGATGCTACAGTCTCCCTGGGAAGGGCCGCAAAAACTGTTTTAATTTTATCCATTAACTGGGCTTTTGTATTACTGGAAGTGCGATTGGTGTCTTTTTCAACTTCGCCCCATACAAAATAATCCATGGGGTTAAGGTCTGGGGAGTTTGGAGGCCAAACATTTGGACTGGTGAAGTCGTAGAAATTTTCAGACAACCATTTTTGACTTTTCCCAGAGGTGTGGCAAGGGGCCGAATCCTGCTGCCATACATACGGCCTACCATTGGCTACCCTTGTTATCCAGGGCTTGACTACAGTTAGCAACTCCACGAACAAAGCCCGAATTCCAATGCCAGGGTTCTTCAACACCTGTTCCTGCAGATTTGCGAGGAATTCTGCTGTACGAACGCAATCAGATCGTCTGCTAGGGATCTTTCTTCTTGCTACATCCTCGTAGTCACCATTGCAAGTCTCTAGTTCATTCCTGATTGTTTTTACTGTATTCAGGGAGCATTGGGCAGCAGTCGTAATATCCTTATTTTGATGGCGGGCACGAATCATCATGATACAAGTTATTCTCTTCCATGATTCAGGTGGGTTCCAGCTATCCATCCTTTCTGACATCTTGTATATGAATGAAGAAGGGTCCAAACTTTTAAATGAAGAGAAGTGTGTGTTAATACATGTAACTTACGGAAAAATATAATTAATTATAAATATGTCATTATCCCGAACACCCTGTATATATATATATATATATATATATAAACGTAGTTCAAGTATAAAGGTGGTGCAACACCAGGGCAACTCATTGTAAAGGTGGTAAAGCTCTGATCACTATTCTTAGTATTTTCCATAATGTAAAGCATATCTCACTAAGAGATGTATACTGCGATACATTATGGGTGGGGTCACTACCCAGACCGGTTTCAACCTTTTTTGAGGTCTCCTCAGTGAGTAGCTAGATCCGAAATACCAAGATTTTAGTAATACAGAGCCTTATTAACTTTACCTATACAAGTTGCTACAAGGTGTTTTTTTGAATGAAAATCTCTGTAGGAGATATAGATGTAAATAAGTTTTACACCTTTACAATGAGTTGCCCTGATGTTACATCACCTTTAGACGTGAACTACGTTCAGGCGAAAAGTTAATTGTTTGCTTATTTGGGATTAGGAGTAAAATAACCAAGTCTATAAAATTATTTGGTAATCCTAATATACATTATTCCCAAGGTAAAGAATCTTATTTACATCTATATCTCCTTCAGTGATTTTTATTCAAAAAAACACCTTGTAGCAACTTGTATAGGTAAAGTTAATAAGGCTCTGCATTACTAAAATCTTGGTATTTAGGGTCTAGCTGCTCACTGAGGAGATCTCAAAAAAAGGTTGAAACCGGTCTGGGTAGTAACCCCACCCATAATGTATTGAAATATATTTAGGGTTTAGCTACTCACTGAGGAGACCTCAAAAAGGTTGAAACCGGTCTGGGTAGTGATCCTACTCATAATGTATTGCAGTATACATCTCTTAGTGAGATGTGCTTTACATTATGGAAAATACTAAGAATAGTGATCAGATCTTTACCCATTCTGTACAATGAGTTGCCCTGATGTTGCACCACCTTTAGACTTCAACTACATTCAGGCGCAAACTTAATTGTTTGCTTACTTGGGATTAGGAGTAAAATAACCAAGTTTATAAAATTACTTGATAACCCTAATATACATTATTGAAAAGGTAAAATTGCCAAGGTGTTGTAGTAAAATTAAGGGTGACATTTTTATTTTTTTTTAAACCAATACATATATTTTTGAACATTCATGTTTAAGCTCAAAATCATTGGTTATGTTTCCAAAAACATAAAAGTACACGGAATTCTTTCACGTTTAGGGTAACTCAGATCATTTAAATCTACAACAGATCTGCCTATTAAATTCTTAATGTTTTTGATTTATCTCTTCTTTTCGAGGGCAATATTTGATATATATATATATATATATATATATATATATATATAAATAAATAAATAAATATATATATATATATATATATATATATATATATATATATATAAATAAATATATATATATATATATAAATATATATATATATATATATATATATATATAGACTTGGAGTTGTTCATATATATATATGAAAAACACCAAGTTGTTCATTTCAATTTACACATTTTATCTGAGTGTAATATTATTTACAAATTATATTTACTGAATCCAACATCCAGAAAGTTAAAAAAGTGAAAATTACACTCTATTTTTTGTTCCTTGATCTTCTTATTGTTAAATTTGCAATATTGTTCAATGGGATGATTTCCCATGCTCGCAGAATTGACATCACATGGTTTTCGAAAATGTGACACTCATCTGAATGTTGATTCATTTGTGAATTTATTTATTCACACATATTATATATTTATGAATTTGGGAATTTATTATTGTAGTAAAATTAAGGGTTACAATTTTATATTTTTTAAACCAATACATATATTTTTGAACATTCATGTATAAGCTCAAGATCTTTTGTTATGTTTCCAAAAACATATAAAAGTGCACAGAATTCTTTCACGTTTAGGGTAACCCAGATCATTTAAATCTACAACAGATCTGCCTATTAAATTCGTTAATGTTTTTGATTTTTCTCTTCCTTTGGAGGAAAATATTTGATATTTCCATGTTGATTCTATTATCCAATCTCTCAGTTTGTCCAGAGATAGTGAACTAATTTCCCAGTTCAGTTGATGATTATATTTTATTAACCAAGAATTCTATTTTTGACTTATGGAATGCTTAGAATGTCCTCGAAAACACCTGTAGTGACGTCATGTTTCCGCTGTCACTTCCCCCACCATTTACCCCAACCCTATTTCGTTCGAAGTGATACTCCTGCTCCTTTGGCCATAAAGAGTTTAGGTAGAATCAATGATGCCATTTGGATAGAAAGGCCAGGATTCGAAAAAATCCTGCTTAAGGTACGAAAAAATTGGTATCATTGTTTTTATTTGTTTTAGCTGTATTTCTAAATCACATTCACGTCACTAACTAAGCACTGTTTTTTGTTCTCAAACCAGTTGCGTATTTGCAGAAATATGGGCTCAAATAAAGTGGCTTTGAAATTTGTGAAAAACTGGCCATTAGATTCACATTTTTAAAACTTCGCTTTTATTTAATACAAAATTTTTTGGTTGTCCCTAACACTTAGAAGGAAACAATTTCATTTCTCAAAAAAAATTGAATAAATTTACTTTTTAATAAGAAGAGTTAAAATTAATGTTTTGTTTGGTTTGTTTTAAAATTAATTTTAAATACTTAGAATCATAAATTTCTTCAGTGGAACAGCGATAGCAAATTTTGAAAGAGTTGCTTGCAAATTTTCTTCTGTCCATGAACACAGCAATACCTTTGTGCTGGTCAAGCACTCAATCGTTTTTTTTTCTGAGAAAATTGATGATTTCTTGCAAGCAGATCTTTAAGACAGCTATTTTCTTTGGTGCAACACTGAGATGCCAGTCATTTTTTTATTAATATTATTTATTTATTTATTTATATTTTTTTGGAGTGGCATTATTACAAATTAACTTGATTTTTGGTTAATGAAATCTGACAACATCAACTTCCGACTTGGAATTTCCAGCGAAGTATACATTTGACACTTCTGTTTCTTCTTCATCACTATTTAACAGGCCAAATCGATTCAGGATCTTCTTATTTTTCTTATAAATTAAGATGACGACTATTACCAATATTATTACCACGCATGCCATTACGATCCCAGCAATGCCACCTGTCGAGATGTCCTCACCTGCAAAATATAAATTCGTGATATACTTTCATAGTAGCAATTTGTGAACATTAATATAATGCATATACTTATATTAAACTGTCTCGTGTTAGCTAGCTCGCTGATTTCTGAAATAAATGTGTTTATGTGATTTTTCGAAATGGTTCAAATCGATTCTGAATGTAAAAAAAAATATAATAATAAAAATGAATAAATAAAATAAAAATAAAAGTTCTTTATTATTCATTTATAGAATTGACATATACATTGTTCTGTGTTTTCTTATAATTATTGTACAATTGCACATTTTTTGTAAATAAATGTAACGTGGATACATTACACTTTTCAGCCATCTGTTTCAGATTGGATTAGATACATTTCCCTGATTTTTGAGATATTTAAGAGCATTTATTGTTATGTTTTGAATCCTCGTTTGCTTTTTTCAGTCAGATAGAGACAGAAAATTCATAAAATTATATGAATCAAAGTTCATATCGATTCATCAAATTAACTAGAAATAGCCACTGATGTTCATATTGTACTAGCCTATCCAGAAATTTGCATTGAGAAACAAAATGAAATGGTTAAAAGTTCTCATTACGATAAAAATTACATAAAATAACATCATGCAACTAATTATGTTTTATTTGTGGGAATTTATATTAGTAGTACGATTTCTTTTTGAGTTATTTCATTTTTTTTTTTAACATTTGTTCATTGTTGAAAGAATTCCGACATCCATGAAGGTATTGCAGATACTAATGATGGCACACTTTTACAAATTATCAAAGAATTAAAAATCATTAAAGATGTATACTAATTAGAATTCTTCTTTTCACGAAGAACATGTAAATAGTATTGATGAAAATTAATGATAATCAGATGAATACTATTCCTAGAATAGTTACCTTTCTCTAATTTTTGAGATTTTTTAGGAGCATTTACTGTTATGTTTTGAATCCTCATTTGCGTTTTTCAGTCAGATGGAGACGTAGAAAATTCATAAAATTATATAAATCAATGTTTATATCAAAAATGACTCACTTAGTTGAAGAAAACACCAAAAAATGAAGTACATGCGATTATGTTACTATTTTGCTCTCTCTCTCTCACACACACACACACACACACACAGAGATTGTCCAAGCAAAAATATATATACTTCATTTCCACATAAAACGTAGCTAAGGCCTGAAAATACTTTGTCCAATCTATCGTTTAATTGCTATTTACAAATTATATCTGCGTGTTCATGAATACAAATGAAACTCTCATTCTTGTGTAACCTATCTCAGTTTGGTCTGTAGTGTATTATCAATACATTTTAAAAGGTCAATAATCATACAAAGGATTGTTAAAATTCGGATGTATTTTTCTGCAACTCCTTCAGATTTCGGATAGTAGAAAAGTTGTCATTAATACTAAGTAAATTCTGAGTACTGCCCATGATTTGAATTATTCTGTGGAATGAGCTAACCATTCAATGTCATGAGAACTGTAAACATTATTTAAAATAGAAACAATTCAGTAGTCAAATTATGTTATTAATTAAAACTTTCCACAATTTATTAGAGAAATAGCGAATATCGTAGAAATAAAAAAAAACTCATCTTCATTAATCTGTTTTAATTTATGTGCGCTTCGTTCTGACACCATATTTATTATTATTATTATTATTATTATTATTATTATTATCATCTAAGACCTTAAGGGAGTCAAGGACTCATCGAGGAAGGCTGTAAATACAAATTTGTTCGCTGACTGTGATTTTAGAAGTGAAAATATATACATATATATATATAGTGTAGATATATATACTAAAGAATAATCAATTCCTGATTCATTTGAACTCCTAAAAACTTCAAATCTATTACTACAGAAATAATATACCAACTATTACTACAAATATCGCGTATTTAATTTTACGGAAGCCATCTCCTTCAAGAAATTACTACTAGTTCCATTACTATCTTTAATAATTCAATTATCATTTTCCGAATGATAACTGCCTTATTAAGTTGTGCCTTTATAGCCAAAGTCGAATTGGTTATTACTCCATGAAGTTAACTGCATTTGTTTCAAATGTAGATGGCAGTCAATTTGGATGTTATTAACTGCTAGAAAGGTATTATCCTAAAGGGATGCTCGAATAATGATTTCGATTAAAGTAATCGAAAACAGAAAAAAAAATAGAAGTATTTTAAGTAAGCAAATGAATTGCCTTTCTGATGTGACCGTCACCATATCCCCCTGGCAATGCGGCAGATAATTTTCTTTTCTCCTGTAAAACATTTACGAATTCTGTAATTCCAATAAGTAACAAGTCAGAGTTGAATACAAATCTTTCGGCCATATTGAAATCAAATGTGTATTTAAATTCGTCGTGATAAGTGGTGAAACGTACGTGTTGTATTGTTTTAATTCGGATCTAATTAATCACATATGAATTGAATTTGCCTGTTTTCAAATCCCACATATATCAATATTAAGACGACATTTCTGATTCAAGACTGTCCACCATTATTGTGAGTTCTCATATTGAAGATTTATTGAAAGCGCATCAAGCAAAGAAAATTGTCTTCATGTAAATACTGCCTTTTCTTAATAACAGTTATTTCCATTCAGAACTTTTAAAAACTTATAAATATCTGAATCCACCATACCTTCATTAGTGGAATCACATAATCTTGCAGCAATATTAGTAAGAAGTATTTTGCTGAGCTGCACTATTTAACTTCCAACACATCCACGTTCTTTGATTGTGAGCTTCTTCCAATGGGACAAAAAAATTTTAATTCTTCTACGTTTTCCCAAGTTTTAAGTGCATTAAAGTCATTCCGATGTTTGTCACATGTGGTCTTTTCATCTTTCTTTTTAAATCCTTCTCGCTCGCTGACTCACTTCTCTTGCAACTTGAAATGAAAAGAAATAAACAGAGGAACTAAGAAATGGCAGATGCACATGAAGAACTTGCAAGACAAGAACTGTCAAAAGGTTCAATGACTTGTACGATGTTTTAACGACTGTGAGGAGATATTCTTTGATCTCTTGCAGTGACGTTTGGATTTTTGAGAGGATTCTATAGAAATAAATTTCGTTGTGTCTGCCTTATAAGGCTCAGCAAATGCAGAATTTATCATAATTCTTTCCTAAACTTTAATTACGTAATCTTTCCGTTTGTAAGACAGCATTTCAAGAGATTATATATGAGTCACATGTGGAGAAGTAAAAATGAAACAATTGTCTAATTAAACAAAGTCTACCGAACTTCACACTAAGCGATAGATAACGAATGTGTTGACAATAAAAAAAATAGAAATACCTTACCTTACATGTTATTATAATTTTTTAGTGTCTTCACCATATAATAATTGAAAGATAATTGAGAACAGTGATACTTGAAGGAATTGTTTCATCGCATCATTATAATATACTAAATGTGATAGTAGTTAGGTACGTTTATAAAGTACTTTTAATTGCCAATGTCAATGTTTTAAGTGGATCATACAGAGTCTCGTTTTTGAGATCAGCTGGGGTCATGTACGTTCATCCCTTATCAGTCTCTGTGGTTGATGGTAGTTAGGTCACATGATAGTTCCTATCATATGATGACAGTATCAGCATTATTTCTAGCATATTTTTAATCGCGACGGTTATTCCCTTATCAAAAGGTAATTAAATTACCCCGCCCCATGATCTTGTTTGAATTGCTTTGTAAGCTACTAGTCTCTATGGTTGGTTGTAGTTAGGTCACATCATAGTTACACTCATGATAGAGAAGATAGTCCAACCGAATAAGTCTTTTTTAAGTAACTTAAAACTAGAAATAATTACAATGTTTATTCCTGATGGTAAAGTACGTATGAAAGGACCCAATCAGAGAGCAGAGATAGATGTTAATGTGTATTTTAGAAAGAAACACTCCGTTAGAAGGATTTGGAATACAGAGAGGTTATGCCTACCGATTGCTATAGTGATTAGTTATAATTATACATATAGGAGTGTTTGTCATAAACAAGGTATCCCTTTTGATGAGAAACTACATCTGAAGCTTGTTGACTGTTGATATTGCTTACAAAGACAGAAGGCAAGACAGTTATGTAAGAAAGCAAATGTTACTCCAGGTGATGGCTTAAATGCATTAATATCATTTCAATGATTTTTAGACCAGTATCAGATCATAGTGTATTCCACCGAAAACAATTTTCAAATTATACACAGACGTATTCACGTATGAGAAAAGAAATTGAGTCTGTTATATACGAAACATCATTATGACATTATTGTTTCCTTCCCTGGATTTTTCTGTGTTAGACACGTTTGTCCTAGATGTTTACACACCTTCAGCAAACTGGTACCCTCACACGTGTGCTCAGATATTTGTCGTAGATGTTGGGCCAAAGGAAGTAAGAGTTCTGTTAATATGGTAAAATGCCTCGACTGTCACTTATACAGGGTGTTCGGGATAAATTTGACATATTTATAATTAATTATATTTTTCCGTAAGTTACATGTATTAACACACACTTCTCTTCATTTAAAAGTTTGGACCCTTCTTCATTCACATACAAGATGTCAGAAAGGATGGATAGCTGGAACCCACCTGAATCATGGAAGAGAATAACTTGTATCATGATGATTCGTGCCCGCCATCAAAATAAGGATATTACGACTGCTGCCCAATGCTCCCTGAATACAGTAAAAACAATCAGGAATGAACTAGAGACTTGCAATGGTGACTACGAGGATGTAGCAAGAAGAAAGATCCCTAGCAGACGATCTGATTGCGTTCGTACAGCAGAATTCCTCGCAAATCTGCAGGAACAGGTGTTGAAGAACCCTGGCATTGGAATTCGGGCTTTGTTCGTGGAGTTGCTAACTGTAGTCAAGCCCTGGATAACAAGGGTAGCCAATGGTAGGCCGTATGTATGGCAGCAGGATTCGGCCCCTTGCCACACCTCTGGGAAAAGTCAAAAATGGTTGTCTGAAAATTTCTACGACTTCACCAGTCCAAATGTTTGGCCTCCAAACTCCCCAGACCTTAACCCCATGGATTATTTTGTATGGGGCGCAGTTGAAAAAGACACCAATCGCACTTCCAGTAATACAAAAGCCCAGTTAATGGATAAAATTAAAACAGTTTTTGCGGCCCTTCCCAGGGAGACTGTAGCATCAGCTTGTTCGAGGTTCCGAAGCAGAATTGAAGCTGTGATCGATGCTAATGGTGGTTATTTTGAGTAAATCTTGTTGATAGTATTGTAATTAACTCTGCCTGTAATGTTTTTTTTGTCAATTCATTAAATTTAATAGATACAAAGAAGATTTTCTTTTTCCTTACGAAACTGTCAAATTTATCCCGAACACCCTGTATTTCTACATAGGAAAGTGTTTTGAGAATCACAAAGCTACAGTATGTGGTTTTCATCTGGTACTAACTGTTATGCATGCATGACAGTTAGTACCAGATGTAATCATGAGGGGGTGTAAAATGCTTATTATGACAATTCCAGGACCTTAAATCAGATTTATAGACAGCATGAATTTCCTAGGAAGAAGTCTACGAAGCCTTCCCAAAATCTTTGGTTTGGAAAACAGTGTGAGGAAAGGATATTTTCCTTACTGTATTGTTGGTCATGAAAATCTCGATTATATAGGGTCGATTACTCAAATTAAGTTCTATAGACCAGAGAATATGAAACTTACAGAACATCAGGAATTTGAGAAATGGTACACAAATGCAAAACGGAACATATTTGATCTCAAACATGAGCTCATATCAATCCGACATGAGAATATAAGAAAAAGTGAAAACATTCATCAACTATTGCTACAGTTCAGTTGGACCCCCTTCGAACACAGTTTCACGTTACCACAATATGCTTTTACAGTCTTCAAGACTTGTGAATCATAACTCTTGAACATCTGATTCACCACAAGGAGAATTTAAAGTAGGTCATTTTCACATCGATGCATTTCTCATGCTCAAAAAATAATTATCAAAGTTAGTGCTGTTATTTTCATGCTCATCCTAAATGCTGTAATCCTAGAGTTATGCATCCCCTCTATAAACATAACACAAACATGTAAATTAATGAAAAGATACTTGAATACTCATCTGCAATTAAGCAAATTTGGGAATGTGAGCTCCAAGAACTTAAGAAATGTGATTCTATTTTCCGTTCATTATGTGACGTTGAAGACGGTTTTCCTCCCTTTATTTCATCACATGATGCTTTGTATTGAGGAAGAAGAGATGCATCACGTTTATATTTCAAAAAAAACCACACAGACGATGAAAAAATCATGAATGTCGATTTCAACTCTCTCTATCCTATCATCAATAAAAAACGAGGTATCCGAAGAAACATCCTCAAATAATAACAGAGAACTTTTCTTATAAAATCGATCATTATTTTGGAATCATACGGGCAAAGTGCATGCCCCTGGTAATCTATTCCACGCTGTACTCCCCTTAAGGATGCATGGTAAGCATTTCTTTCCCTGTGTTCCACTTGTGCTGAAAAGATGCAGATATGAATATGTGGATATACTGACAATTTGAGAGCAATCACTGGTGGTTGGAGTTCTGTAGAACTTTACACAGCCATCAACTATTAAAGATTTATGAAATTTTGCATTACACCAAAACATTTGATGTAGGAGTATTAATTGAAGTTACATCGACGGTTTTCTCGCCATGAAACATGCAAAGAGTGGGTTTCCTTCGCACATAACCTCTGAAGATAAACTAAGATACATGTTGTAATTCAAGAAATGTAAAAACATAAACTTGTCTGTTGATAAAGTCCAATTTAATCCAGATTTAGGAGCTATAGGAAAGGCCCTTGAACTAGCTGTGTGGAACGTTTTGTCAGTCAAGTGAACGTACAAAGGTGGAATTCGTTGACGATTAGGAAATCTGCAATTGGTGACTGACATGTGTCGATCAGTCGAATATATTCGGTTTGTGTCATCAGAAACATTATTGATATCTTATTCTTCTGCACATTAGGGTATAAATTATAATGTTAATGGGAGCTGTGCTATAGGTTCATTTGTTACTTCTTATGGAAGACTGTTTACTCAAATAACTCCGGAAATTGCCAAAACGTATTCTTTATTTTGACAGAGATTCTATTCTTTTCACTTTAAAAGAAGGAGAACATATTCCTACTTTAGGCAACCATTATTATTATTATTACATGACATCTCCAGGGAGCCCAAAGATTTATCGAGGGAGGGCACCTACTCTACAACTCTTTGTCTCCACCAACTACAACTATTTTCATCACCTACACCAACGCCATTAGTATTTTCACAGACAAGCACAAACATCCATGCCCATGGCGGGGTTCGGACCCGCAGCCTTTTGACTGGAGAGCAGATACGTTAACCACTCGGCCATCCAGGCCGGCTCAGTTTTTTGGGTCAGTTATTTAACGAAATCGATCCGAAAACTGGTGGAATAATTCATTTTGTGTCTGTGATCCTAAAAATTATGCACTACATTTACGAAACAGAAATACCATAATTAAATCAAAAGGCTTTAGTCTGAGAGGACAAACAGCCAATATCATTACTTTTGATTCATGAAAATAGTTTTAGAAGAAAAAAATACAGTTTCCATTCCTGCTAAAGACCAGATAGTTCCGAGCTAAATATAGTTCGAAGTTATTAAATAAAGATTCAATGAAGAAATTCAGTTATTCATACGACAAACGTTACATTGATTCTACCACCCAGATCACTTACCCATATGGATGGCGGGATTAACTCACCCAGCAACAATATTAGTCTTTGGTCCCACACAAAGTGAGAAATCAACTCTGGTTGCTTCACTACTGCGAAATTGGGATACAATTATCATTTCGAACGTACAAAGAATAGTTTTTTTTTATACTCTGAAGATCAACCGCTATATGAGTTAATGAAGACAGAAATTCCACATATTGAATTTTATAGAGGTCTACAGGACATCGAGTTTTCTCCGGCAGTAAGAAATCTTTTAGTTATTGACAATCTCTGTTTTCCGCAGCAAACACATCCGCGACAATACCAGATTTGTTTACTAAAGGAAGCCATCATCGTAATCTTACCACTTTACTGATCACTCAGAATTTCTTTCCAAAGGAGAAACAAGCAAGAACCATAAGTTTGAATGCTTCATACATATTTCTTTTATGCAACTCGAGAGATAAGTCTCAGATTTTTTACCTTCCAAGACAAATTTATCCCGAACGTCCTTTTATATTAGTGCAAGTTTACAAAGATACCATTTCATCAAAGCCACATGCATATCTGATCTCAAGCAAACGTGCGCAGAAGATTCGCGATTAAGGTAAGGTCAAATATATCCTTCGAAGGAAACCTGTAGTCGTTTATATCCCTAGGAAATAATTGAAAAAGTGTCATTTATTCAGGATGAAACCTAACAGCCAGAGGTTTTTGATGGCTCTTGCTTCATGTAATTCTGATAAACAAGATAAAGAATTAATTTCAGCTACTGATAGAGAAGAAATCTGCGGTATTTGTGAAGTTTGTTCTAAATTTGCTGAAAGGAATGTTGCCCTTTTCCCATCATGAAGCACAAGCTTTCAAAATTTAAAACTCATATTCGTCATCTTGTGAATAAATATGTCTCTCTTGCCTCAAAAAAGAAAGTTTTGCAAAAAGGAGGAGAATTTCTGGCAGCTCTCATTCCTCTTTTAGCACCACTGCTAAAAGAGGAATGAGAATAAGTTGATGATGGATTCCATAACTAAAACAGTGCTCCATGATAAAATACAAAGTCCGGATGAAGACATCAAGAAAATTTTTAAAATGTCGTCGGTGTCATCTGATGAAAAAGTCAAGTTATACATGGACACTCTTCGTAAATATCTGCTCTTCAAAGAAAACGAAAATCAGTTATTAATCCAGTCCCGTCATCAGTTTTCAACAGCCAAGTGATGATGCTATTTTACTGGGATTACAGTCAAATTTGCATCAAAGTGTGTCTTTACTACTACATACCTAAAAGTGAAAGGTGTCGATTGGACTTCTAATACTTCCATTCCATATATATATATATACATTATAGTATATATATATATATATATATATATATATATATATATATATATATATATATATATATATATATATATATATATATATATATATATATACTATATATATACTATATATATATATATATATATATATATATATATATATATATATATATATATATATACTATACTACTAATTTACATATATAGTTTATATATATACATACATAGTTTTATATATATACTACTAGTTTACTAGTTTCGTTGAATTGATCAATATCTTCAGGTATCACAATCAAAGAAATATATAAATAATTACAGAGACTTAAAATTGTAATAACATAACAAGTACAAAAAAGACAGTAGCGTGTTTGAAAACAAAAAGCGAGCTTGAGTTCCAAACAAACGTAGACTACGCGCTGTCACGAGTCCACCAATTTGAACAGTGGCAACGTGTGCGTCAGAGAGATTGAAACCTAGGTCATTGTTAATATGAGAAGAATCTAGAGAAATTTCTCTAGATTCTTCTCATATTAAAAACGGCCTAAAATTTCTCAACTTCGAGAATCTTTCTCTCGAGTTCATCATAGCACACATGGATGTTAGAAGTGTGAGTCCGGTTCACAATGTCATGACGGCCTTCGTCTGAGTTAACTGAAAAGAAAACGTGGCTAGAGAGAGCGCTGGCTCTAATTCTGTTATAGGAGATATCTCTACGGTGTTCTTCCAAACGTAGAAGGATGGATGTAGCAGTCTGGCCATAGTATGGCTTTCTACAATCACATAAAATTTTGTACACTACAGACAACCGAGTTGGAAGATGTTTCTCGCTAGGTTTGCTAACTATTGAACGAAGTTTTGGGAGTTTTAACTTCAAAACTAGTGAAGCAAGTTTTGAAGTTAAACTTCTTGAGAATTTGTGCCAGTTTTGGTGAAAGAGAGCTGATGCAAGGCAAAGAGATAAAGGGTCTGCTGGAAGAGTGATCTTCAGAAGTTGTTGAGTGACTTTGGGTAAGAAATTTGTCAATTTTCTTATATGTATGGCTTTCCACAATCACATAAAATTTTGTACACTACAGACAACCGAGTTGGAAGATGTTTCTCGTTAGGTTTGCTAAGTATCGACCGAAGTTTTGGGAGTGTAGTGAAGCAAGTTTTGAAGTTAAACTTCTTGAGAATTTGTGCCAGTTTTGGTGAAAGAGAGCTGATGCAAGGCAAAGAGATAAAGGGTCTGCTGGACGAGTGATCTTAAGAAGTTGTTGAGTGACTTTGGGAAAGAAATTTGTCAATTTTCTTAGGAGAAAAACCATTACTAATAAAAGTTTGTTTAAGAAAAAGGAGTTCATTTTCAATTTCTGTTTCTTCTGTAAGTAAAAATGGCAAAAATTCTCAAGAAGTTTAACTTCAAAACATGCTTCACTACGCTCCCAAAACTTTGTTCAAATACTTAGTAAACCTAAAGAGAAACATCTTCCAACTCAGTTTCCAGGAGTATACAAGATTGTATATCATTGTGGAAAAATATACTATGACCAGACTGCTAAATCCAACCTTCTACGTTCGGAAGAACATCGTAGAGATATCTCCAATAACAGGACTAGAGCCAGCGCTCTCTCTAGCCACGTTCTCTTTTCAGTTAACTCAGACAAAGGCCGCCAACACATTGTGAACTGGACTCAAACTTCTAACATCCATGCGTGCTACGATGTACTCGAGAGAAAGATTGTCGAATCTAGAGAAATTTCTCTAGATTCTTCTCATATCAACAAGTTTCAATCTCTGTGACGCACACGTTGCCTCTGTTCAATATTGGCGCACTCGCGACAGCGCGTAGTATACGTTTGTTTGGAACTCAAGCTCGCTTTTTGTTTTCAAACACGCTACTGTCATTTTGTACTTGTTCTGTTATTACAATTTTAAGTCTATGTAATTCTTTATATACTTCTTTGATTGTGATACCTGAAGAGGTTGATCAATTCAACGAAACTGGTGTACTAGTAGTATCTGAAATATATATATATATATATATATATATATATATATATATATATATATATATATATATATATATATATATATATATATATAAAGAATTGAATGACTAGAACCGAGATTTAAGTAAAGGTTTTAATATAAAAACACGACTAGTTTCGGCTTGTAACAGCCTTCATCAGGTGACATAAAAGAAAGAAAAAAAGAAAAAACACTAAAACACTGAAGCTTAAATAAACTATTAACATCATAGAGAGTCTCTATATATAACTGCTATTAAATCGTTGTGGTTGTATTTAAAGCTATTCTTTCGTTAGTTGTATTATCGGGAAAGTGGGTGCTAGTAGCATCTCGTGAATGCCAGTACATGATTACAGCTGAATGACAATCTGGGAGGTTGCAGCTCAACTTATTATTTAGATGAACAGGATTGAAGATGATTTCTCTAGATTCCACGATTTTTCTCTCTTGTTCATCATTGCAACGGAAGAATTTAGTAGATTTTTCCCAGCAGACTTTGTGACTTTGGTTTTCATTATTAGGTTTAGCCGAGAAAAGGATATGAATAGATAATGCACTGGCTCGCTGTCTCTTGTAAGTAATGTCCCTCATGCGTTCTTTCATACGCAATTCGACAGATTTGTCTGTCTGCCCAAAATAAGGAATATCACAATCACACAATATAAAAAAAAGTATAAAAATATGAATGTTAACCGAGTTAATAATCAATCTTTCATATATGTATATATTAGTGTTACCTATATTGTATGTCCAGTATGTTTATAATAAATATCTGATGTCTTATTATTTTTCTTTGTTTATTACAAAACTAATCACTTGGTACACACACACATAATCAGTTAATAGTCTTTTATTTTGACAATAATGCATAGATTATATTAACATGGATAGCACTAAGAAATCATTATAATACTGAGAAGTAGAATAGATCTGATATAGTATTTCATTCACAGTAAAACCTCTACTCAGTAACTTACAAAAAAATATACAATGAAAAGCACAAGTGTTGCTACTATTTGGTTGAATATGAGAGCCTTTGTAAGACACATTTTCACAAAATCTGTTGAAGAATTCAAGAAACGTCTTCTCTGGCTTACTTCCAAAAGAACAGAAAAATATCCCTTGCTTTTCTCTTTGATGCTTATGACTACGCAGTCATGCCCAGGTAAATAAGACTCATCCGTATTACAAATGGCTGTGACATTTTACATATATGTTTTTATAAAGATGATCTATGTTTTTAGGAAGATGATCTTTCGGTAACATGGGTATCCCTTTAGTAAAATTATCCAAAGGTAATAATTCAAATCTAACGTATTCATTTTTTATACCGAGTAATCAAAAATAATGTCATGATGGTGTGAGATCTCCAATAAACTTTCGAACTCTGACAATAGAATAACAGTGATGTTCTGTGTTAAGGGTTTGGCAAATTTTATACTCAATAAAAGATTACCATCGTAGACAGGGGAAAAACGCTTCGCAATCAGACTGTTTGCTTGGAGTAAGATGAACTGCATGATATGACATAACAGCCCGCGATCCTGAAAAGTCTCCTTCATGGCATTGATTAGTGAATAATATTTCCTCGTATAAATGTTCATGTCGAAATGCAGTGAGAACGGACAACTAGGAATTTGTGTGCTGTCGAGTTGAAAGCATAAAAAGTTCAAATCAAAATTCTGAAAACAGTATGGATTCTCACCATAACTCCTGTTAAATACATTAGAACTAATTAATCCTAACACCATTCTTCTCGGAATTTTTCCCAGAATAAATGATAACAAGTAACACTCGTAAGTCCTTTCTTTATTGAATATATTTTGAATTCTGTACATACCAAGGGATATTTGGCTTTTGCTTTTTGTAAACCATTGGCATGTTCTAGTAAAATCGAAGGTGAAATCTTAGATTTACGCACATATAACTTAGCCTCTTCAGAGACAATTTTGTAGTTTGGTTTAGCTTCAGCAGAAATCAAGGTAAATCCAGCTTTGCCCTTATAAGTCGTTAGCTTAAACTAACTTGATGCATTAAATATCGTGCTTGGCTAAACAAATCAAGATGCCGATGTCCAATCATCTCTATTTTTGAGCTATTTTCTGGGAGTTTTCGTCTTTGTTGTAACCCAGACGGTGGACTCATTGTACCATTCTGCAGAAAGTTTACATCAGGGGAACTTCATCTTTATAAAACATTTCACAAGCCATATGAGTTCTCTTTGCTTTAGATCCATAGTTCAATAAACTTTCAAAAAGGCACGATATCCATAACAGTTATTACTACAACTTATTAGTGTGTCTCCTAAAAATAAATCCACTTGTGAAAATAAAGAGTGTAGAAATAAGTTCGTGGGAGCGACTTTGGCATTCTGCGATAGAGAAGAACCGTCAGCATTCAAAATCTTAATGCATGAACACAAAACTGATTTAGACAAATCCAGATAATGCCGTCTGGCACTTACAAAGAATTCTAACGGACTTGTTTTGAGACTCGTAAGGGGGTGATGTGCTGCATACAAACTCTTCTCATGTGAATAGTTCAGTTGGCGCACACAAAAGATATCGAGCTATAAACCCACACACTCTGAAGACGTTTTTTAATTGAATATATTGCGGGACCTGTTCTCTCGACATTCTCTTCGACACAGACGTTTCTTCTTTCTACAGGGTCCCTTTATACCAGATCCCAGTTGTTTGTTCAAACATTCCTTCGACTGATTAAGTAAATCTACACCCGCCTCCTCGCTCGGCGTTTGGCTGACTCACGA
The DNA here is from genome assembly GCF_054136105.1 of Typopeltis vanoorti. NCBI lineage: Eukaryota > Metazoa > Arthropoda > Arachnida > Uropygi > Thelyphonidae > Typopeltis > Typopeltis vanoorti. The sequence continues at coordinate 127,518,827 of NC_143549.1, forward strand.
ATGTTCTGACCAAACACTGCATCTCCATTTATTTGTTGTCCTGTTCTCATTGCTTGTTTTGAAAGAGCACGTGGTGCTGGATTAACCGTAAGGGTCACAAACCTGAACACATTTTTAAACAAACCCAATAACCCCCCCTCCCCCCACACACATTGGAAAGTGAGCTTCCCCACTTTCTGATCTTAAATTCTACAATTTGAAAATTTTTGTAAACACTGGAAAGTAATCTATCTATCTTGTATATTTTAGAAATAACATCACTTCCATCATACGTAGCAGGAATTATTCTCAGCAGAGGTTCATACACATCACCTACAACATGCGGAGACACCAGATTGCAATAACAATAAATTCCATAAACTCCCTTCCTTATGTCAATTATGTACTTTTCTTTGACTTCTCCAGAAAGTGGACGATCGATTTGAGATTCGTCTATCCCCAGTAATCTAGCAAATCCAGGATCAGCTTTAGGAAATCGAAGACTAGTAATCGGGAATAATTATTTGAACTTTCCCATCTTCTTCTTCTTGCAACATACTTGCTGTGAGCTTTCTTAATGTATTCAACAAATGGAGGGGGGGTAGGATAATATCCGGGCATAATAAAAACCTTTTTTTTTGTCTCAATGTTTCCAATTCTCGTTACTTTACTTATTTGAAAATGCATATTGTAGGCACTTTTAAGTTCAGTTATTGCACTAGGCATCGTGATTGTTCCTGGTCTTTTCCAACCGGTGTAAGCCTCTATACACAAGGGATTGCAGGACCTCCCAACAACTGAGCTAGATCTGAGGAAAGATTGATCTGATAACCATGTAAGGTATGTATAACAACATTCTATCTTCCCTTTCTCTTTTTACCATCCACAGTAAATATCACATAGGTTTATCATCATCAGGATCAGCTTTATTCGGCTGTCTTGCCAGCTGGTCTGCACTCCCTACTGTAGGATACGTATCAATTGAACAGATAATAATCTGGTATTTACCTTTAGTTTCATATGCAATTTCAAGTTTATTGACAGACTCATCTACATTATCAAAAACGGCAGGGATTTGAATTTCAGCTAAACCCATCACCCATTCACCTGGATTGAGATCACAGCATGTGGTGATCTTACAGACTAATTTCCTATTTTGTTCTCTGGGAATATATCCATAGAAGCTGTACTAGGCAAGATTAGATCCATTACATGCAGTAGAATACCCTGATATCAAAACCGTTTCCAAAAGATGAAAATATTCTTGCAATTCGTCGAAGTTGTTAACCACGCTTCGACGAATTTTTACAGTTCCTCGAAGCTGTTAACCACGCTTCGACGAACTGTAGAGTGAAGCACGAAGCCTTTTCGATCTCTGTTAAAAACGACTGTTCCAAGCTTCCAACACTTCTACGAGATTTACGCGTGATCGGGCAAGTACTAAATGAACAATCGCATCCCCATCACCGCAATGAATGCATCTTTTTGTGTGTCGCTTAAAATGAGGATAAACAGCATGACGTGTACAACATTCAATAAGGTTTCATTCACAAATCCTGTATTTCGAGATCGTGTCTGTAGTTATTTACGGAGTCCGTGGAGTCATGCACCCCTGCTTTTCCAAATACTTCAGATCTGATGTCAGATATGCCACGAGACGATATTCCCAACTGTTTCTCGGGAGCAGATACTCGTCTTCGAAAGTTTGCGGTATCGGATAACCAGCAGCCATATCTGTCCTCGGAAGGTATAGTGAAAATTTCATGTGATACCTCGAATTTAACACTCTTGTATACTTGCTTCTTTTCAGGTGAGGATCGATTTATACTTATTCAGGTTACAACTATATCACCAAACGGAGCGTTACTATATCGTCCAAACACACATATGCCAATTACCAAACAATGCACGCTCTTACCTGTACCGTCTCGATTTGGAATTATATCACCCTCAGGGAGAACGACCTTGTTTACAGGAAACAAAACATAAAGAATCACAATAATACCACAGTGAGTGGTTATAAACGGAATACTTCGCTTGCACGAACCCAATTCCGGTCTGGATAAGATCAACATTTCACTAACCACTCCGGAATATCACTTCTAAAGCTTTGTTTCAACACTTTGTCAATAACGTAAAATTCAGATCTGGCTAGCTTTTGCATTTCATCGGCATAATAAAAGGCCAGAAAGTTTCGTTCCGCTTGTGTCTTCGAGTCGATAGGTGACAGGATTGGTAAAAAGAACGTTCTTGATGACAAAGATTTCCTCGGTCCACAAAGGTGTGGATTCTTTGTTCAATAAGATTGTTTTTTCTGGAGATACGCACAACGTTACCTTTCTTATGCAGTACAGGGTTCTGTTCTTCACTCTGACCATATAACCGTACGTATACTTAATCTCGTTCCCGTGATTCACTTCTTCAGGAGCCATCCCAATAGATCTATGTTTAGATCAATTATACCCTCTTAAGTGTATGTATTTTTATAAGTGAAATAACGCCACATGCGACCTCGTAAACTACGAGGAAATCTTTCTACTGTCGATGCTTTGATGTCACATTTAGAAAAGAAAAAATGAATCCCTCATTTTTCAAGTAAGGCGCGTACATGTTTATTCCAGAATTCTTTTCCTCTGTCAACCTGTATCTGTATAGGATCTCTGCATCCAGTAACAGCTTCTGTATAGATCTGGATACTTCTAAACCTCCTTTGGTTTTGAGAGAGTGAACCCAACCTTCATGAGAAAATCAATCAATCATACTTAATAAATACTTAAAACCATAATGAAATATATCAATACCACTTAAATCCATCAAATCACACTGATACTGGTGATATTCCAGCTGCTTTTGTTTTTAATCGTCTAAATCTACGTTTCACTGATTTATGTAATGTACAAGCAGGTTGCACTTGTAACCATCGTTTAACATCTCTGATATTATGTCCAGAAGTTCTTTGCAGAGATGATATGCTTCTAAACCTTCTCGGGTTCGAAAAATCATAATATACAGGATGGCCATAAAATAACGTTTGGCGCTGACGGAGCAGAAAGGTCAAATATTTACAGTAAACGCAGGTAAAAAGGATTATGCAAATTTCGCTGTGCGTACGTGACAGCAGGCCACCAATTCCACTTAAAAGGGATTGGGAACGTTCAGGCAGTTTTCGAATGGATGACGAATTGTTCTCAATATGCATTCTAACTTGCCTCAACGTGCTTTACTTGTTGTTTTACCTTTAACAGTGCAATGCCGTATGGCCCTTCGGGAATTTAGAAGGCGACGTAAACTTGCGTACAGGTCATGTACGCAAGTTTACGTACATGACCTGTACACAATGTCAGTTGCAGCACTGACAGCTATGATTAAGAAATTTGAAGAAACTGGATCACTAGGAGTTACACCTGGCAGAGGATGGAAAGCAGTGTAAGAAGAGATAGTAACAGACGTTGCTACTACGGTGTTAGACGACACAGAGGCCAGAACTGGTCCAAGCGCTCGTGCCATAGCTTGCAAACTTGATATGGCTTATGGTACAGTCTGGAAAATCTTACGGAAAAGCTTCACTTCTATCCGTATAAGTCCAGTCGTGTCCGAGCAGTAACTACCGCAGATTATGATAAGCGCATGACCTTTGCGCTAACGTTTCTTTTCCGAACGGAGGTCGACAATGACTGGCTATGGAGAATATTGTTGGGTTTGGCGTTCATTTTAATCTGAATGGGTCGGTCAACTCTCACAACTGCAGAATGATTTTGGGCATCTGAACATCCCCAAGCGATCCAGCAAGTACCACTGCATTCTCCAAACGTAACCCTGTGGTGTGGCTTCACAGCTGATTTCATAATAGGACCATACTCTTTCGACCGATGGATTTTAGCCTATAACCCCTACATGTCCTGTAACCTGCTCCGTTACTGGTAAGATTTATCGACGAATGCTGGAAAATTTTATTATTCCTTGATTGCACCAAAGAAAATGTTTGGACTCCATAATTTTTATACAGGATGGAGCACGGCCACACATTGAACTCTCAGTACAGCGTCTTTTACTCCAACATTTCAGTAATTAGAGGGTTATCAGTCAATTCTTTCCGACGGCATGGCCACCTCGATCCCTCACGTCACTCCATGTGACTTTGAAATCCGTTTTGTATGTTAGTGGCGTTCCCAACTTGCACTTCTTGAAAGATAACATAAAACGGATTGTTATGAACATCCAATCCGACTCCTTACAATCGGTTGTAGAGCATGTCGCCCACCGGATGCAATTTTTGTACACAAGAAAGGTCAGCACATCGAAAATCGTGTATGTGGTCCAGGGGACCCTGATTCTGATGAATAAAACACTATTTCCTGAGAGTTCAATCACTACATTAATTTCTGTGTCTCACACAAGTTGTTAATTATTATTATTATAATTATCATTGTAACGTACCACATATCCAGCTGGAATGAGTGATGAGGCTGTGGCTTACACCGTCGAAATGTTATTATTCCATTTTGTCTGCCTTTAATTTAATTATCTGCTTGTTTTCGGCTCCGCTTGCTATGAAAATTTCAAAATTTTCCCTATCGACGACTTTTGGTACTAAATCTTTTTTTCACGGAAATCATCTCCCCGTGCCTTCAAAAGTCTTAATATAAAATATGATCTAATTCCGTTTATTGGCTTTAGCTACAGATGCCTCCAAAGAGGGAAAGTTATTTTATGGTCACCCTGTATTTTACTTAAATTAGTAGACATTTTAACATAAAATAAACATAGACAAACACTGGTTTAGGTTAAATACATTTTTAGTATGCAAATATTTACATAGAAGACAATAATGAACGCAAATAACTGTGTTGAGAAATCATTACATAAAATATGCTCTACATCTGTAAAGTACATTCTACACTTTCTTTACTACACAACAATTCACATTCCTCTATCATCGAAAATTGAGAACAACGTTTCATAAATGAGGAAAGCACTTCCAAAAACTGTCCATCCGTCAGGCATGAAGATTTCAAACCAATCTTCATAGAAACATCCTTGAAATTGTATGCACGAACCTCCCACCTAAGACGAAACACGTTAGCATTTGCTTTCAAAACATGAAGATGTTGGGAAATACTATTTGCACTATCAGTGAACGTTAATATAACATCTGGATCACACTCTATCGCCACTAGAAAAAAGGACAAGACCTCCTTCTACTCTCACAGTGCAAGAGGGAAGAGAAAATTCCCCTGGAATCTCAGCACATCCTATACATCAGAACCATCAAAAACTATTGTAGCTGAATGGGATTCAAGACATATTTCAGGATCTAACTCTGACATAGATAAATATAGACATACTCCGTTAGTAAGAAAGTACTTTATCCTTGGAGGATTTCAAGAAACAATTCAAAAACTAGACAGAGATTCTTATTTATAAAAAAACACATCGTCACGTGGTTCTCTCCCCATTGGAGAGAACCACATGACTGTGTGTGACCTAACTGTAAACAATCAAACAAAACCAATCCAACCGATACGAAAACAGTCATCACGTATACATGACGTCAAACGTTGACCTCAGATGGGGGGGTTAATTACATTTTAATTAATGGAAAAATTAAAACTTTCGATTACCTTGGAGTGAAAACATGAGTGTAACTATCATGTGACCTAACTACAACCAACCATAGAGACTGATAGCTTACAAAGCAGTTCAAACAAGGTCGTGTGTGTGTGTGGGGATGGATTTAATTACTTTTTGATAAGGGAAGAACCCTCCCGATTAAAACTACGCTAGAAACGATGCTGACACTGCCACGTGATAGGAACTAACATGTAACATAACTACACCAACCACAGAGACTGAAAAGGGGGTGAACATACATGATGTCATCCCAGCTGACCTCAAAAACGGGACCCTGTATGACCCAACTAAAACATTGCCATTGGCAATTAATACTGTGATGATTTACTATAATTTTGATGTAAAATATCAATTTTCATTTTATTAAAGCAGACTGTCAGTTTTATGAATATTCGTTGTGTAACTTAAAGTAGCAAATTTCATTTACACACGCAACGTTAAATTTATGTGTGCTAACCTCTAAATACGTACAAATCTGAATTCCTTTAACTGTTAGTACATGACAATAATTAATGTTATGACTCCAGCAATAAATAATTATTATTTAGAGTCCTCAAATTCAAGTATGTTAAGTCGCTTGTCATTATTATGTACCAGCAACCTTCCAAAAATAGCTTCAATGTCTTTAATTCGTACTTACCAACATATGCAGAATACTGCGCTTCACTAGATGTATTAGGGGTATCTGATTCTGAAGGCCAACTCCTTGCAGGAACTTGAAAAAAAAAGGAATAAATACATTATTAGTTTCAGAGTATAAAATGTTGGTATAAAAATATTGCATTGCATTTTAATAAATTCAATGAAAACTGTATAATTCATCGAAAATATTTTTATTTTTTTTAGGTTCGTTTCCCATCATAAATTTATATATTTCACGATCTACTTGAACTAAGAAAATTTTTATTTAAAAAGCGGTATGAAATACTGAACAATAGAATAAAACGGTCAAAGACTGTGAATGTCGAGTTGTGATATTTTTACCTTTCAAAGTCATGCAGATATAGCCGTTTTGATTTAAACAACTGACATCATTCCAAGTCGCATTAGAAGAATGCATCTCTACACACTGCTCGGTGATACTGCTGGGTTCTCCCTCGTTCCAATTGACAAATTCCACAGGAGTGTGATCATACCAAACAAAACCACCTGCAGATGAAAGAAACAAGGATAAAAAGAATTAATGAAGTTGAATGTACCTTCGCTATTACATTCTATACCTTGTTCCTAGACAGTTGCTTTGTCTTTTCTGTTCTCTCTTCCAACAACCGAGATATATTACGTATATTTTCTATAACTATTTTCCAAAAATATCTCTTTAGCTTCTAATAGCCGTTTGATATGTATACAATGATTCCGTATCAACTGACATAAGCCTTAAAGAAGTATTCTACACCTAAAATGTAACAAAAACATCCCAAATTAACATACAGATCCGAAACTTTGGATATGTATGCTATATGCACAGCACTTTTTTTTGTAGTTGTCACAGTAAAATCTGACAACCTGCAATTCAGATGGATGGTGTTATTCAGATAAAAAAATATGCAATATTAAAATATATTAAAATAAAAATTATAAACATAAATTCCTTGGTAACTATCAAAAGAAACATTGCAGGAAGAGCGTACTTCAGAGTAACTTATATTCTATACTTGCTGTGAAGCACACTGCTTGGAAAGAAGTCCACGGGCACCATAGTGTGAGGTGCAAACAGCCATTGTGCCAACCTTAATAAGATGTACAGTAGGAGGACCACCTTTTGCAGCTGTCCTACAGCATATACTTTTCACATGCGTACGATAGTGATCAATGAGAGTTTTAGAACGTTTTATCTGGAGGCATGTAGGGAGATGCTGAACTGTTGTGGGAATGGTCCGTCCCTTGACTTCACCTGACGTTCCATTTCTTCACACAGATGTTTAATAGAACAGATTAGGACTCTGTTCGACATTATAAAAAAGACCAGAATTTTCCGCAAATGCATTACAACAGCAGAAGGACCATTTTGAAATACTTAAATATGAATTTCACCGAGCACAATCCATTAGTACTTTAGCATTAAGTACTAATGGACTATAGTACGTTAGCATTATTAAATGGATTAAGGATTCTATATTCAGCAAACTCTGCCCTAGATACTAAACAGGAAATACTTCAAGCCACTTTAGGCCTGAAATAAGCAAAGTATTTTCCACTAGTCGATGAAAATCATCGACCTCTTACTAAATTCATTTACATATTCACAAGAGATCCATGCTTGTGGTGAGATTCATACTGTTGGATGGAGAGCGGAAAGGCTTTTTCTCCAAAGCTGAATCGAATTACAGACGGGGATAATAGGAGTTTTGTCCAAAATATGACCGGAAGGTAAACATTTGAAATGATATAGTGTATTCTTTTTAATTTTCTACGTTGATAGATTTGCTTAAGAATTTATCCACTGTTTTTTTTTTCGATGAGGTAAATTCAACAAAGAGTTCGCGCGCACACCACATCGAGGATGGTTCTAATAAACCGTTTGTGCGAACTGACTTGATTCTACCGGAAGGCAGTCGCTTTTCTGAATGTTAATAGATCTACTGATTTCCACATCATATATTAAATTGAGTATAATAAAATAGAATCATTATTTGACTAATGAGAGAATACTGACCGTCGTGATTTCTTGTCATCCCTATCCAGACTGAATTTGTTGAGCCCTTCAGAAACATGGTCAAGAGTTTTAATTCTGCTTCGGAGTGGATGCTGGCAAGTGTTCCTTCTGTAATACATTTCAGATAAAAAAAAATAACTAATCATTCCCTAAATACTTTGATTGATTGAAAAGAAACCCAACGAAACTTTCGCCTAGCTTAAAGGAGAATTTAAAAATAATGATAATAACGAAATAAATAGTGGCATAATAAGACAGCACAATATTCGTTATTTTCGTTCTATCTTTCTATTGTTTTTTCTCATTTGGATTTTCACTAAAAATGAAATTTAGTCAATTTGAATACTTTCACCTTCTCTAAGATATAATTCTATGGAATAACAGGACATTCAGCCATACCAGATTGGGATCGAGAACGAGACTGTCTAATGGGCTATGGCTAATTTGATTACTATTGCTTTGAACGCAACAATGTAGAGCCGCTGGACTTGTCGATGCAGAGCCCAATCTTATTCCCACTGAATATTTTCGAGTGGATGAGTGAAGCCTGTGAGAAATAATATTTGAAGTTCGACTTAGCTAGCTGCGTAAAAGCATGATTTGCATGAGTTAAAGTGCAGGATATTTCCTTAAAAAACGTATCACAATTTGGTTAACAGAATGAGACGTAGGCCATTCGCTCCATCGTTATATTAAAATGTCTGCATTGTCATTTCCGTGGATTTCTTTAAATGACAATACTCTCTTTAATGTAATGTTTGCAATCTGGAATGCTTGTGTTATTCAATTTTAACTCTTCTCATTTTTGTTAGCGAGTTGCATCTTCACACTTCACACATAAGCCTAACAAGTAAAACACGAATACAACATGAATGAATATGATTGACTCAATTCATACACGGTTGTCTCGTCAGAATACCAAATAACGACAACATTTATGAGTACATTAAAATCACTCTCGTTTACGAATAAAATATATTGCTCTACATTTCTTAAATTTTTTTTATAGAAAAGTGAAATAAAATTAAACGATCTATGGTATTAACATTAAAATCCATTAATTCAAGTCTTTTTTTGTGAATTCCCTAACTACTCTCTCTCTCTCTCTGTTTTCACTAACTAACAGACAAAAATCATAAATCGAACTTACCTTTTCTGAAGCAGTTAATGTTTGCAGTCACCCAGGGTACCAAATTAGTAGTTTCGATGAAATAGCAGTACTTTCCTCCTATATCGTGCCAACCCAACTGAGAGTGACAGACAAGATCAGCTTCTAATGGTAGAGTTACCGGAACATCTGCAAAAATAAATAAAATTAAACAGTGTATGAAAGAATTTGAATGGAACATTAAGCGCATGGTGAAGATTTTCTCACTATGGTGAACAGCTATAATAATTATAATAATACAAGCATTGCTTGCCACAGCGATATGGCAGTTGTAGGCATCACTTCAAATCCTCTGCTACTAGAAGAAATTCCTGTGTAGGTATTTTACACAAACAATATCAAACTAAAATAAATTCCGTTACACATGATTCCTAAAGATAACCATTTACACAATCGGATGTTGATATTTAACACTGATGAGATTAAATTACAGAAAAGATATTGATAAAATGATAATCGTGATGATGATATCACATGCGTTAAAGTAAGCAAAATAGACCTACCTTGGGATATTTCGCATATAAATGGTCTGCTTTCCAAGCAGTTACTTGTCTTCCAGTGACCGTCTTTTGTCATTATTGCACAGTAGATTCCTAAGTTCGTTTCCAATGGTTCATCTTTCCCCCAGTTGGTGTATGTTACAGGCCATCCAGATACCCATTTAAAATTCTGTCGATGCTTCAGAAAACAAATACGAAATAAGATTTTTCAAAAACATTCTTCCACTTACACGTGTCCATGATTATAATTAACTGCATTTATATAAATTATTTCAGCAAAAAGGACGCACTATTTCTGATAGCATAATTTTCTTTTCCGTAATGCTGACTAAATAAAAAGAAAATAAGCTAAAATCCTCTGGAATGAAATTCAAATTTAGAACACATCTGAACGAAATCATTAAATTTAAGAAGATGGGAGAGAGAGCGAGAACGAGAGAGAGAGAGAGAGAGAGAGAGATGATGATGATGATGAACTTACATTTCTCTTGAGTCCAATCCATACAGGCTCAGTTATGTTAGGAAGGACATCACCTATGAAGAAAGCAGAGACAAAGACATTGCTAATAGTGAGAAGATGACCACCGAACTGCTGACAAAACTGCTCGGCTTGATACCACGTTTTCTTCTGTTCAGAATGGGTAAACTGTTGGTAGCAAGATGATCCTAAGCGCGTCCACCTGTGTTGATCGGTGCACTTACGGGTGTAGTAGCCTTCGCTTGACAGGGTAGGATCTAGAAAGTAAGTACACACTCTTATGAAGCTTTTTTTCCCCGCATTCTACTGTGTAATGATGAATGATTACACCTCGATAAACAACGACATTTAATTCGTTTATAAACCGCTTTAAAAATTCTCGTATTTAATATCTAGAGATTATCTGATCACCTCATCAGCAAACTCAAGGTACTAATATTAATGTACTGATAGACCAAAAGCCTGAAATTAATTCGGAGTAAAAACACGGAGTGCTTTCTCCCTGTCGTAGCAGGATTGGAAATCATTCATTTATTGCATAACCTTATCGACTGTTCCTTAGTATTAAAAGTTACTTACCTTTATAACTCTGGCAGATGAAAGGTTTTTTATCAGAACATGGGGCATCGTTCCACTTTCCAAGGTAGTTATCATTAAACAATATCTCCACGCACTGTCCCTGAAAGTTAATTTGAATCGGTATTAACGTATCGGTCACGTACAGCACTAGAAAAGTTACAAATGTTAACCCTTACTTGATGTAATATCTATGGTGGGATTATTTAGCATTTTAAAAAGAATGCTATTCCAAGGCAAGATATGATCCTTTTCTACAACCTCCATCTAGACTATCTACCATTTAATATGTTTAACAATAATTTAACATTGATCATTCTCCAACTGCAATTTTTTTTTCTCCTGGTCTCCGGCAGCAGAACTCAACGTTCATGGAGACTTGATTCATTTCAAAACTCTAAAGTCAAATCCAACTTCCTGTCATTTCCACCTATTATGTGCTGACTGCACTGATCATAGGCGAGGGAAAAAAGTGAAGCACCGCTTGTGCTTCACTTTTCCTTTCTTTTTCATCTAAACCTAACTGTGAAGTATATCAAAATTTCCAGTATTCTAAATTTAGGGCTCGCCGGAAGCAAGGAAACAAGCAGCACACGCTCATCTACCAGCTTTTCTATGTTCAATTGAGTCAGTATCAACGATGTCCTTTAGTTGGAGAGTCCTGGGATCCAATCACTCTTCTACGATATGAAGAACGTTTATCCCGGCTTTTCAACTGAAGATGAGTTAGCTGGTGTTATTCATGGTAGAAGAGGGTTTTCCTCTCAGAAACGTGGACTTTTTATTAAACAAACCAGCCAAACAATTTTGTCATAATTAATCCACCTCTTCAAAATATTTCGCATATAGTTTATTTGATGCAATCGTGGCTGGATAATGGTGATGGCACGCGTTGACTCTTCGATGATGCTATGCTAACTATTCTCGAACATTTGTCGTGTGATGGAGAGTGACGTCATCTTTGAAGATCCTCTTTTGAGTGAACGGATAGTGCCATAAGAGGTTAGATATGATTGTGTAAGATTTGCAGACAGTGTGCTTCAGATATTCCGTGACTATTAAGAGAAACTCCGATATTAGTCTTTCCCACCAGTCACCATTAAGGAGAGCAATTCTTGTTTGTTGGACAATACAATTTTCTAGCATAATTTGATAGTTCAAAATTAAGAGGAGTTATTTCTTATTATTGAGAGATTTCTTGAGAAAAGTTCACACCCACACACAAACATGCAAATATCTCTTTATACAATTCTCGACTCACGATCTCATTGACACTTTTCTTCCTTGGATCAAATCTTTGGTGGTGATAATATTTAAACATCTCTTATTTTTCTAGAGTTAATTTTGTGTTCTTCTAGTATCAACTGAAAAATTGTAGAAAAACCTTTTATTTTCATATTTGTTATCCAAGTAAAGGCGTCCATAAAACGCCTTTAACTATGTCTGTTCTTCTGGTATCATTTTCTGGTATAATTTTGTGTTCTTCTGGTATCAACTGAAAGATTGTAGAAAAACCTTTATTTTCATATTTGTTATCCAAGTATAGGCGTCCATAAAAATGCCTTTAACTATGATTGTATTTGATGGGCTCGTTTTTCTTTTCTTTTCATTACATTTCTATGGGAGTTCTCGTAAAAATTATTCATTCATCAACCCTAATTAAAAGTTCCAAATATCGATTGCTCTTTATAAATGATGTTGAGCTGTTTCTAGGTAGCGTTTTTTATTAATTTTGCGTTTCTTTCCAATCAATCATGGAGTTGTTTATTATCAAATTATAAATAGAAGTATTGAAACCATATGAGCAGTTTGGTATTCTGACGTTTAAAGGTATGCATTTGAGTGAATCAATGCAAGACTCAGGTGGACAGTGTTAATGCTTTTAATTTTTAAAAAGTAGTTGGTTTTTATTTTTATGACGCAAAGACATCCAAGGTCGTACGGCGCCAGGACACAAGTTACAGCAGTACATATGGTAGTAGGACAAACACTAACATCCCTACCTTTGATGGGATTCGAACCCGCCGCCTCTTGACTGGGAGGCGGATACTCTAATCACTCGGCCAACCAGGCAGGCTTCAAAAGAAGTTTAAATATACAAGCATCAACTGATATTCAATTCCTAAATGAAGGATTCGTCCTTCATAGAGTGCGCTGTATAATATTGCAATTTATCCATCATCAGATAACGAATGGTCATTCATATGCTTCAGTCGCTTCACTTTCTGAAGATCAGTCACTTCAGACACACACCTTCTATCCGACTTATTGACGGTCTACCCATTTCTCTTTTTCGCAGGAGCTTTACCTTCTGTTACTTTTTTTCAGAAGTCCTATTTCAATGTGTCCAAAATATTTCAACTTTCTTCTGTCGTTAAGGAGCCTTAAAGTTATACCGATCTTTTCTAGCATCCATCCGTTTGTCGCCACTCAGCATATGATATCATCAAAAGGCTTCTGCAACACCTGTTGCATTTGGCAAAACAGCTGCACCCAAAATCCTCAACTTTGTTCCTGTGGAGATGGATCCATCCGTCCATATTTTAGACACGTCTCAATTTATACAAAATTTCAATCATATGTATCAGATCTCTGGATAATCTATTTGAAATAACAGCACATCGAGATCAAAGTATTTCAATAGTTTTCCTCATTTTGCCTCTAAGCGACTTAACTATTCATTTATTATTTTGTTGATATTTTCTTAGCTTTTGAGAAAATCTTATCCTGGGAATTCTAGTAGCATCTATTGCATTAAATAGAAAACGAAATCATATGTTTGAAAACTGGTATCTTTATCTACTGTGGTCTTCTGTCTATTGAAGGCAAACATCTGCCATGGAATTTTAATGGAAATACTTTAATCACAGCGATGTTGACCACATGAACACCACTTCTCTAAACTTAAAAACAGGTGCAGATTCTACAATAATAGTGGTGTAACCTTATTCGAACCTTACAATCTTTAGATACATAACTGATCTCCTAAATACGGGTAAGGGATTCCTTATTCCTGAACCGTATTCGTTTTCCAAATATTCTAATAATACTCATTTCTTGTGCATATCCTAAAATCTCAAAGACAGTTTCTGAAATCATTACTTCCGATCTCTTTTGTCATCAGATGCCAAGAAATGACTTCATCATTTTATATCGTCTTTTTCTCTTCCGCTTGCTTTATCTCTTGACTTCCTTATCCCTTTCCTTATGTAGCAACATTTCAGCTATGATATTATATGCATATTTAATTAAAGCATGATTACGAGTTACCATACTACTACACCCATTCACTAATCTCCGTGCCATCAAAATTCAGTAAAATTAATTCTAAGGATCTCAACTGTTACTTCCAGATACTACCATAATATTGCCTCATGCGATAAGACTGACTCGACTGGATAGGTAATTGTCTTGTTGCCTTACTCACTTATAACGTTCCTTGGGACTTATTATGGTATTTTATTTAAATTGCAACACGTAATATTTTATGCTTAATAAATATTCATGATGTAATTATATTTTCACTAAATTATTCTACGTCATAATAATTAGGACATCCCTTTATTTATGAAGGAAAACAAAAGTTTAGTGTTTGTTGTTGTTTATTTGCATCATAAATATTAATTAGTTAATTGCAAAACGCATTTTAAATAGTTAATAACTTCTTTCGCATATGAAAGTGTCTGCTGTTAACTGAAAAAACAAAAAAGAAAAAAAACCTCATTTTTATATGTACATGTTTTTCAATATATTTGTTATATAAAAATCCTCGAATTGTTATATATTATTTGCTAGCATGATAAGACGGCTTCGCAAAAGAGGAAACATCTTTTTTATAAAATACTTTTATTACTTTTATAACATACCGGAATGATATAAGAGAGCTCTTATATCATTCCGGTATTTCTATTTTTCTTTCTTTCTCACCTGTAAATCTTCATAGTGTCGAGATGGCTGATTCGGCGCCCAGTTTACGAAGTCTATGGGAGAATTATCTGCCCAGTAGTACTCGTGGTCTGATACCAAGTTATGGAAACCTATCCACATGCTCATTTGGTAATCAATGATCAAAGTGTTGAGAAAATCTAGAAAAAATAGGATTATAACAGTAACCATAAACTTAGACAGAAATCTTCGATATATCGAGTGGTTGACAAAGTCATTTTAAGCATCTGAAACACTTCAAAATGTAATTCACTTGACTGATACAAAAATTTGAAATATTTGTGGACAATTGTCTGTAAAAATAACAATAAAGTATTATATTTGATGTGCGGAAAAAACACTTACATTAGCTACCCCCTCAAAAATTGTTTTCTACATATTCAATATGTGCAGTCTCTGTAGCTCAACCGGTTGAGACAAAGCCCATTGATAAAAAAAAGATCTGTGCAAGAAACCTGTCTATGACGCAAAGCACGTTATCTGGACTTTTTAATCAAAGATGAGTTGGCTGGTCATATATGGAAGTGGAAGCTTCCCCCCGAATCTCTGTTTTTGCCTGGAAACATGCAAACCGACCCGTTGAAACACACACACACACACACACACACACACACACACACACACACACACACACACACACACACACACACACACACACACACACACACACACACACACACACACACACACACACACAGTCCTCAACATAAGTTCGCTGTTCAAACGTTTTTCGATTGGAAATTCTTAGGGAAAAAATTTTTATTGTCAGGCAACTTCGAGAGAATGTTTTGTTAGATTGTTTATTCAGAACTGATGAATATCTAATGAGAAGAATATATATATATATATATATATATATATATATATCAATTCGTTTAGGGTTACCACAATTGCACTTTATCTAGCCTCCAAATAAGGTTCCAAATCGAACAATAATAATTCCTACACAATTCATCATCTTTCGAATTGAAATCCAGTGAATTTCCTACGGTGTCAAAAGATGCCTTCAAGAAAAACTGAACTCTTGTCACATTTTTCTTCTGGAGGTCGAGGTGCTTACACAAGCACAACAAGCGTAAATAATGCAAATGAATAAGAAGAAGGTTATAACGTTTCAACCTTATAACTTTCGTATTTTACAAAATGGTAACGCTTCTCTTCACAGAGGAAAATGAGATGAAGGGGGAAAGCTCTGTCTACATATTTTAGATGTAGTGTGAGTTTATCACTGTAGTTCAAAGAGCCTCCGTAGCTCAGTAAATATAGACGAAGTCCTTTGGTCGGAACGACCTCTGCTCGATTCCCGTCCATGATGTGAGGAACCTTTATCTGGTCTCTTTCGAGAGACCAGATAATGGTTCTGTGAAAGGTGAGTTAGCAGGACTCATACGGAGGAAGTGGGTTTTTCCATCTGGAAACTCGGGTTTTTCGTCCCCAGAACAGGCAATCCGGCCCCGTTAACACACATGGATTACAGTCAGGAATACTGAAGACCCAACCATAGGCCTCATTAGTCAGCTATGCCGGTCCCGAGGTAGGAAAAAATTGGGGGGGAGGATAAGATAGTGCCGTACGTCCTTGTATAAAGGGCCTCACGGCTGTTGTATCATCATACGCTAAATAAATAAATAATAGGCTTATTTCATATTACATATTTTGCTCATATCCTTCCCATACCATATGTTTTACAATGCCGAAGATTGCAAAATAGCAGATCATCCGAATTCTCGAATTCCTTACTAAAGTGGATATGAAGACTGCCTTCAATGGATAAGCATTTCTAACTAATGGACGAAAGCGATTGAACATATTTATTCACACCATCAGAGTCATTCTTTTCGTATCCTGCGAAAGTGTGTTGCTGCCAGAGATTATCTTCGTGATCTCTAGTCTTTGTTCTCATAGTTGGGTAACTGGTTCTGCTGTCTTGATCAAAACACCCAGAGTAGAATTCTGAATAAAGTGGAAACCAATATGTTTTTAATTACTGATGAAATCCCCTTGTGCTTAAAACTTGTGCTCCAAAATTACAGTTCATCCTTTATCTTCCTTACAATCTTTCGCAATCATGTGTTTTATATGCAAAGCAGATAAAACACATGATTGCGATTTCTGATTGCAATCTGCTATCAGAAATCCTTAACTCAAATTTTCGACGATAACGAAGAATATCACCCTGCAGTCAACTTCATCAGAAAGTAGAGACACCAATTAGCGACCACTGCTCTACTTCATTCTCGTATATTCACAGTAGGTCTTCTAAGAACATTACTTACCTTTCCACACGAGTCATGGAAAGACGTGGGGAAACTTTTGTGGCAGCTTTTGCCATTTCCAGATCATTTGATGAGGATCTGGTAGAGAGAGATCTTCTGTCTTGGAGAAACAAGTTTTTCCCTTCTCTCTCAATCCGTCTATTTCAATGTTCTGACGTAGATAATCAAGAGATTTCTTCTTGATATTTGTAACTTCTCATATGTGTTGTGATACGGAAAAAAAAGTAATTATTCCCGTAAAGTCTAAAACTTTCCTTTTGTTTTACACTTGAAAATGATGTTTGAGATTAAGACGGATTCCAAGATGTTTATTTATCTGATTTCCAAAACGAAACATATACTGACAACTGTACCAACCAAGCAACCAAGCAAAACTTATTTTTGCTAAAGAAACGTGTGTAACATCAATTGATTCAAAGAAAATATATTTATAGAACAAGACTGTTATAACATCAATTGTTCATGTGAATTGGTTTATTCTAACTTAAATAAATAAGATTGTAGTCAATTTATTTTTATTTAGTTTTCTAGTTTTCTCTGAAGCATATAAAGATGTCTAAATAAGAGATGGTTTCAGTTATTCCCCGGTGTATGACCACCCTTCTCACTAGACGTCTGAAGTAAATTGAAGTGGCATCATGTTTATTCACTATGAAAGATCTCTGCACTTTCGGTTTTCGGATTATTTAACCCTTTGCCTCTACACTGCAGTAATGAAGCATGTTTATAATGTTCTATGGGAGAAATTCTGAAAAAAATTATTTAGTATTTTGTAACCTACTGAAAATTGAAGGTATCAAATGGATATTGATATGAAGGAGGATGATTAAAAATAGAGAAAGATGTAAAACGCACACGGAAATATATCCTTTAATTAACATGGCGTGTTCATTAATGAAAAAAAAAGAAAGAAAGAAAGAAAAAATCACTTCCCCACAAACGAAACAAATGAATTCGATAGAATTTGTCTAATAACTAATTCTTATTAACACGAAGTTGAAAACTTAATAATTAATTCATTGTAATTAGCACAATGATGGAACATCTTACTACTTAAAAATTTTGGTAAATTCCAGGTAGCATCACACGAAACTGACTTCTTAAAGGCTCCCTCCCTACGAACATTGGGGCGCTACATATGAAACAGGCTGACTTTATAAATATTTTTTGCATATTAAATGAGATTCTGAGATGTTTTTCCCAGGGTTGCTAGCTGCTTTTGAAAACATGTTTTTTTATCACCAAAAAAAAAAAAGGGGCCTTGATTACGCGCAATTGATAGACATATACGTGACTTATAGACTTCACTACCGTTTTGAACAATATGCCACTACAACAATCTTTATTGAACTAGCACACCAGTCAAAAAAAAAAAAAACGAAGTACACACGCCTAGTAACAGCATGCACAATTTTTTCTTTCCAGAATTTCTAATTTGTAGTCAATAATTTGCGAACATACCATTAAAACGAATTATATATAATGTTTATTGATAAATCATGCCTGTCATTTATTTTTTTTATTGATTACTCCAATGTCTACACTGCAATATTATTACTATTATTATGTGACACCTCCAGGGAGACTTCAAGGGCTAATCGTGGTAAGGCATGCTACTCCACTGTACACAACTTACTGTCTTCCCGCAGCCAATCCTCTAACTACTACTACCGTTAATATACGAAGCCATCAACTGCCGACAACCAAAACTAACAACAGTATTTTTGGCCTGTAAATTGCACGCGTTCTCATGACCGATTTGACTGTATGCAGGATGAAAAACCGACGTTTCAGAGAGAAGAAGTCCTTTCGTCCAGTATGAGAGTTGTAACTCACATTCAAATGAAAAAAACTCATATAAAGATTCTTTCTTTTCGACGAGAAAAACAAAGAAACAAACAAACAAACTAGCTTCTTTTCCAAGCGAAGGGCACAAGTCCCTCCAACTACTAGCCTTCCAACTGCGCCACTCATTTTAATCCATATTACTCTAATCCATTACAACTTAATACACTGTAATTAGTTACCTTTAGCTCAGGCCATGTTTAGGATGTCTACTGTCTAGACAGCACAGTCACTTGAACTGGTACAAACGACTGTCGGTTTTTGTAGCAGCTACACACAGATGTAATTGAATTAATTTATTTCTCCCAATTTTACAGGTTATAATTAGATGAAAAGGGGCAACATTAATATACAAAATGTTACTAGAATATCACTGTCGAAATTAAATTTTGTAAATTTAGGTGGCTGGCTGGACAAATGTGACGTAATTTGTTTATAACCTGCACGTATATGCAATATTTAAATACCTGAAGGAATTAGCGTTTAGGTTGCTGGTATAGGAATATTTGGCATGCTACATACAATATCTTTTAAGGAAGATGTCAACAATTTTACGTGTGCGTATTACATTAAAAGTTTGTGGGTTGTAACTTTCGCTGTTGTGAGCGCAAGAAACTGGCGTACAAAATGTTTTTATGTGCATATGCATGTACAAAAATCAAATTACAGGGAATTGCTTGGGTTCCTTAAAAACCTTGTTGGAGATAAATCCCACAGAAGTGCTGCTGACAAGATTGGCGTTAGCGAAATCCGATTTTAGATTTTGCTTATATGACACCACAGCCTTCATTTCGCCTAATATCTCAATACAATCTATAAACAGCGAATAAATAAACAATATAAACAGAGAATAAAACAAGTGAAGTGAGATTTATGAGAAGAACTGCAAAATACACATTATTAGATCAAGAAAGGAACGAAGACATTTTAAAAGAACTTAAAACAAAATCAATAGAAAGAAAACTAAACAATTATAAACAAATATGGATTAAGCATGTAAACCGAATGGCCAGTAAACGATATCCTAAACAAATGCTAAAATATGAGCCAATTGGAAACAGAAGACTGGGTAGACCTCAAAAAAGGATATTGGATGGATAATGAGAGCGGAACAGACCAATATGATCTATAGCCCGTAATTAGTGTCATGATGATGATGATGGCTTTTAGGACAGTGTATAATGTTAACTAGGTGCTTGTTAACAATCAAAAAAAAAGAAAAAATAATAAGATGTCTTAAGGTATTATGATACCTAGTACATACAAATATTCCCACTTACTTTGCTCTTTCATGCTGTGAATTGACGACAAAGTACCATTCAACGATGAACATTTTTTAACAGCCTCAGTCCAGCTTTTTTGATCCTCGTCCCGTTCCCCAATTACCAGAAAGCATTTATTTCCTAAAAGAAAGAAACACACAAAACAAACGTCATTTTACCATCAAGTCAAATCTTGCAAATCAAATTACTATTCAAAAACAAGACCTACATTTATTTAACAATTCCTTAAAAGTTTCCGTGTGTGTGTGTGTGTGTGTATGTATGTGTGTGTGTGTGTGTGAGAGTTATGGTAAAAGAAAAAAATTACTTATTTGGAGAGAGAAAAATTTCTCCTCATTTCAAAGCAAGCTTACTTAACTGATAAAATTACCGAATTTTTTTTTATTCACATACCATCCTCAGAGATCTCTTTATATGGACTAGATCATGCTTAGCAAAACCATCATTGCAAAAAAAAAAAGGTTGATGAAAGAGAAGAATAATAAACATTAATTGTTATTTGATAGCCAAATAGGCAAACATTATTGTTTAAAATTTCTAGGTTTCGACAGTGGTCACGTTTCAAAGTCTGTATTCTAGACCTTACGAAAATTACAATTTTACATACATACCAGGCTCCTGGACATAATTGCGTGTTTTAATTAATGCTACTCAAAGGAAGGCTGTATATTTTTAAGATAAAAAATCAAACTTGCTATAAAATCGGAATGGAGATTTACTGAACTTTTATATTCCTGATTTTCTTTTATTAATTACATTATTTTTATTAAAAAGTAATTAATATACCGTGAATAATAAAAATTGCTGCCCAAGTATGTTGAAAATGTAATCCAATTATGTACTCAAATCACTCTATATCTCTGACGTAATATTTCTCATTTCCTTTCATTAATTAACTTAGTAACTAAACTATTCACAGGGAAACTGCACTACGAGTAATAGAATACAAATTAAAACAATTTATTGTTTATTTTATACTGAATTTTGAGTTCAATTATAGTACCCAAAGATATTATAAATAACAGATTTCCATTCTTGTAGCATCTAACCTTGTCGGTCAGTCGATATTCTTTGCTGCAGACATAAACTTCTTTGCATGCTTCGCCAACTGTATTAAAAGTAAAGCGAACTTTTGCTAACAAATGATGCATTTGTTTGCTTACTTAGTCGGGCGAATACCATCTCCATTCTTCAACCACCACCAAGTTCGAATTTCACTGTGGCATGGATGTTCGTAAATGCTTTTAATTTGATATATGCTGATAGGGTTTCCTGCAGTGGGCGATTAGATCGCCTGATGCAGCATCACTATTCTATTTACAGGAGGTGTGAATTTGCTTGAAAAGATGTCTCGTTTGTAGAACAGGTTTCATGGATTACCTAATCCTTAGTCTACCCACACTGCTAATGTAATGTGATTACAGCTTTCTTGAAATATGGAAGGAGAGCTGCAATTATTGTGATAAAACAGTGAGAATCATTAACTGAAGGTGTCTGTTCATTAAATCAAAATTTAAAGGTCGTAACTTTAATATCAACGCAAAATCTTAACACATTCACTGTGTGGTATATCTGACTTTCTTATTTTTTTTCCCCTGGTGGCTTGCACTTGAGTATTGATAAAAAAAAAGAATAATAAAACGTGACTGCAATGCAGAATGAATTTCAAATTGTAACGAATAGAAATGCTGGGTGTTCTATTTAATAGACTTTCCAGCTAGTTGTTTATTTATGAGCAATTTTCAAAAAAATATGAAAAACTGATCAGTCTAGACAACTGAATTTTCTGATTGTGTTTGCAGAACGTAAAATACGGTTAATGTTGCTATTTATGAGTGTAGGAAAATGTGTTTATCAGTTTTAAAACTGCTACCAGTCCTTAAAATCGTTAATAATAATGTAAATGCGATTTCAAATAAAATGACATTCAACTGAATTTTACCAACCAAAAGGATGCCACTGTAATGGACAATATCCAGGTAATGGAGTCGTTGGAGGTTGTTCTACTTCTACGGTAGTGGATGAATTATGCTTCTTGCATACTACTGATGTCCGCATATTACAGTTATCATCATTCCACATTCCTACAAATTGAAAGACTGAAGTTTAAGAATAATCTTGCAAATGCATAGAAGAAGGTTATAAAAAGTAACTTTCAATAAAATAAAATAAAATAAATAAAGGATACAGTCGTCGAAAATACAGTATATAAAATGGTATATCGCATCATACAGTATATGGCAACGGATAATAAAACAAATAAAGGTGAAAAACATTAATAATAATTCCTGATTTTCTTTATCTACGCTTCATATTAATAAACATTATGCCTTGTATAATGAGCAAGCACTACAAGTCTTCACTCAAAGGTCTACAATTCCAATTTGTTAACAGCATTTACCACTTTCAACACAATGAGACTATTGCTTTGGCAACCGTCTTCTTTCAAGGACTGAAACTGTATCCAAATAAAAGATCATATCCAAATGAAATTGTTCGATGACTATGTATCTGTTAATAATAATAATACAAGCGTATGCGATAGGTATATTTTATTTTCTGGTTCCCTTTCTTACCTGTTTCTACGTACATACTAGTGCAGCGTTCCTGAAACAAATAATTATCCGGTTGGTTTTGGTTCCATTTCACGAAATTCACCACCGATCCGTCACTCCATTCAAAAGCACCGTCAAATCCCAAAGCATTCAAACCAATCCACACTCTGTTTTGTTCTCTTTTATTATTGGAAAGCTGGAGGGAAAAATAAATTAGAATTTAAGTTATTCATGTAAGATGAGGAACTAATTATCATAATGAACGTCTCTCAACATTGTAAAATTATTAGAAAGAAAAAAGTAGAGGCAAACTTTGTTGTTATTGCGAGATGAACAAAGGCTGTTTTAATTCATTTAGACATTATGGGTCACAAAAAAAAATAAATAAATTATTGTAATCATCTACGCTATTAATCTGGATGATATCTAATACACCCGCATAGATAATAGATCTCAAAAATATTATATGCGTGTATAATTAACCCTCACAATTGTAATTCAGATATAATTTCACGCACACAGTTTGAGACACAATCATAGAAAATCTCGCACATAGATACAACAGATTCGGTTTCATAAATACAGTTCAAGAAGAACAATTTTCTGTAATTCATAACGTCTAAACTAACATAAAAGTTATTTGATCGGATAATACTTAATTATAAATTTGACTTTTTTTTCCTTTGAATTACATTACGGATGGTGCTTTGAAAGTAATCATATTTTTCGAAATAATAAGTGATCTGTTTTGTCTTCTGGAGAATCCTCTTTATCGATTTAGAATTAACTCTCGTTGACTTAAAGAAAATGATGCTGAAATTATGATTTCTTGTCATTCAAAATTTTGAATTGTATAAAATATTTACGTATTTCGAAAACATAATTCTGTACATCAAACGAGGCAGTTCTAAGTTCATGAAAAATTAAATACTATTTCAGTTAATGCATGTATCCATATCATAGGGATGTGATCGGTATAAAAATTTAGTTTTTAAATAATAGATGAGAATCAATCATTTTATGATCAATCTAATATCGCCATGACTGCGGAATAAACCGAATTCACTGCAACATACGGAGCGGTTCTTTCTGACGATTAATTTTCGAAATAAATAATCCACCCCATAAGAATAACACACTGCATAGTTTATCCACTATATAAGATTCGTATATTAATATACAGCTGTTTATTAAAGTAACTTTCCATGATAATTCTTATTTCGTTCTAGAAAGATTGGTCTGAATTTTTATTTATTACGAAAATTGGAGAAATGAAGAAGAAGAAGAAGAAACGTTTGCAGACAGTGGTATGGAAAGCAGGTTTCGTTCTTGATGAAGTAAATTTCTTCTGTCAGTATGCAGGCTTGGTAGAAGAAGCACAACTTACTGTTGCTATGGTAATAAGGGATGCAAATGGCGAATCCTTTGATGGAAATAAAATATGGTAAATTATCTTTCGGAAGATTAAATGAGTTTAGTGCCATAAATGGTTACTGTCAGTAAAAAATACAGATACACCAATGGACTTTAATTTTTTTAGATTGAAAAAAATCAACTTAGTAATAAAAAGATCAGAGATTCAGTAGCTCAGTTAGTATAGACGAAACCCTTCGGTCGGAAAGACCTTCAGTAACGTGAGGAACTTTTATGTGGTTTCTTTCGACTAAACGTGAGTACGGAGATAGTTGATTTTTCCCCTCCGGAAACTCGGGTTTTTCGTCCCACAAAACAGACAAATCGGCCAATAGAACACACGCAATTTACAAACAAGAATATTTAACAGCATAGTGGGTAACTGCCTTATCCTTACATTACAGTTGGGAAGTCCAAGGATACGTGGAAGGCTAGTGCCTGTTAAAGCCAGTGATGGATGGAATAAAAAGATCTCATCTGGATGGCAAATCTTTAATTTCAGACCGTAAAAAACAATATAATTATTTTAAACAATGTTATTACTTTAGACTGTTATTTTATTCTTATAATATCTAAAAACCGTGCTTTTATTTTATGGTAAATCTCATAGACAAGAGGTTACTCAACCTCTAGTACATCAGTACGATGAATATATGTAAGTCAAAAAAAATTCAGGAGATTAAAACTTACTAACGATCCAAGGACTTGATTATATTCTTAATGGAATATATAAGAGGGAAAGCAATTCCAAAAAACATTAGTGGAAGGAATGACGGAAAAAGGTGGGGAATGGTTTTGTGAGTTTGTCATTGGACTGTGGAATGTTGAAAAGCAGCTGCATGTGTTTTGATAGAATTAAAAGGTTGAGCGGAGGAAATATCGACATTCTGACGAACACTGACCCCGGAAGTATTTGCAGAAAATTAAAGCAGCATAATCTGGATATCTGCATAAAAGATAGTAAATTAGTGAGTGATGGGTCAATAATTAATAATTGCTCTCTTCCGTACTGAATAAAGTACTTTCGGTATCTCCTTGGCGGTATCATCCCGATTGTAGGAATGGTATTCAATGAGTGGATGGATTTATGATTCGTAGAGTTAATAGATGCTCATAAATAAAGCAAAGCCTTGATCGAGAGAGAGAGAGAGAGAGAGAGAGAGAGAGAGAGAGAGAGAGAGAATATAATTTATTGGATGCTGTGGAGGCGATATTTGTAATAAGCTTATATCAAGAAAAGTAGACATTAAAGTAATCTCCCACGAAGAACAATATTATCTTGTCTAGAAAACAAACTTGTTCTTTTATGACGAGAAAAAAGCAACAGCATAGGAATGAGGTTTGCTAGCAACTGAAGGTTACTAGCAAAGGTCTGAAGGTCTGAAACTGAAGTTTATCAGAAATCCATTAAACCTAGTTTCGAAATCAGAATTTAAGCAGTTGATATTTTGGAAGTGCTTATGATTTTTGAAGTGCAAGGTTTGTCAATTTAGATTGAGAAGGCCAATGTACAATGACAAGCAATAGTGTTTATTGGATTGGTAACTAACTGAGAAAGGTATTGATGAATATTGATATTTATTAATATTGATTGATTAAGAGAAGGAAGAGAGTAATCGAGTAAGTGAAAAAAAAGTGAGGAACTCCACCATTATTTTCAGAGATTGACAATAAAGATCCATCAATCTACTATCACACACAATGCCCGTTCAAAAAGAAAGCAGTGACCGAGAAGACAGACCTCCTCATGATTGGAGTTTACCATTAATACACCAATGTGCCAACTCTAATTACTTTCTTAAGACAGCATACCAAGAACAATCACTTAAGATTCTCGAAAATTTTCCATGCAGCTGATCCAAAAGTGAGGGAACATAAATAAGATCACCTGTTTGATCGACACTGGGAATCCATAATGGCGATCGTACATTAGTTGATATTTTGGAAGATAAGTTGCTTAATGTGAAAATGGTAAATATCATACGGTTAAGAGAGTTTACTGGAGTGAGAGTGTTTTGAGCGACGTAGGCAACAGTGGAAATTAAGGAAATCGAATTCTGCAGGCTGAATCGCAAACTCTGCATAATCGCAATTTAAAATGTTATCACATCGTTCCTATATATATATAATATTCATCAAAGCTTGATTTGCTTCCTCAGTCTTAAAAATAAGGCAAGAGGTTATATTCCATTAATTTGAGCCCTACCCAACGGCCTCTGAGTTGTGGAAATATTTTCTGAAAATGAAAGCTGTGCAGAACAAATCGGCCTTTTCCAGCTGCCGATTTTTAATCCATCTAACTCGAGTGCTTATAGATGTTTTTTCAATGTTTTAGGGATGGCGCCTAAAGCACCTATTAATTTGGGAACAACTTTCGTTTCTTTTGCCAGATTCGTTCAACTTCGATTTGCAATTGATGTATTATTGATGTATTGAAATATTGATGTATTATTGAAATATTGATACATATTGATATATTGATGGAACCAGGTCTTTTATTAACTATTGAAGGACTTGGTTCCATCAAGTCCTTCAAGTGATTTCGTTGACTAGTGCTAATGTAATGTTCAATTTGTGTGCATGTGAACTGCAGAATATTTCCAATTAACTCTTCCCTTTTTTCTTTGGAAAATCATCAGTTGCATCAAATCAAAATCAAATCAAATCAAAAATCCAAATAAAAAATTTGGATTTTTTGGTGTCGAGGCTAGCTGGTGAACGGACGTGCTATCGGAGAGCTCCTGAGGGATTTGTGATTTTTGTTGATTTATTGATGTTTTGGATTCAATTTAATGGACTTAAGTGTGTAATTTTAGTATATTATTAGAGCTTTATTAGCGTGGTTAGTGTACTAAAGTGTTTTATAACATAATCTATACCGGGAAGTCGCCGCTAGATGAATTCGTAATGTGCAGTGTTCGTGCAAGCTCCAGATAAGATAAGTATCATTTTCAGTTATCGATACAAATTACTTAACATTGTGTAGTTTTGTTTTGTTTGCCTTGCGTATCTTAGTATGGCATAAGTATTAAGTATGGCATCTGTGCGAAGGAAAATGGCGGCCAGTAATGATGGTTCGCCATCCTTATCAAAGAACGGTAGTATAAAAGAAATGAGTCAGTGTACTAGCTATGAAATGTATGCTTTGCGGAGTGCGGTCGGAGTGTTGTTAGATGATGATAAAGGATTTGAATGTGTGTAGAAAATGTAGGGAGAATGAGGAATTTAAGTGTATTTCGAATCGTGAGTGTGATATTTTTGTCAACCTTCAGAATGAAGGAAATAGGGATATGACAAGAAACGGCAAGGTTGTACATGAAAATTGTGAGAGTGTGAATGTAGAAAGTGTGAATGATAGTATAAATGGTTTCTCAGAGAATAAAAAAGATAAGATAGATGCATTGAGTGAGATCGCGTTGTTGAATAGTGCGATAGAAAGAGCAAAACAGCAGCTAGAGTGCATGAACAAAAGTAGACTGAATGAACCAACCAATAATAAAAGGTATGACAGGAAAAATAGACGTATGAATGTGAACATGAACAAAATGAAGGATAGAGTGCTGTATGGCGACTCGTTAGTACGAGGTGTGTTAGTAGAGGATTTGACAAAATCGTACCAGCCTGGTGCGACCATAAAGGAGGTAAGTGAGTCTATTAGAGAGCTAAAGGAAAGAGTGAAAGAAATGATTGTTGTGGCAGGTACGAATGATTTGAAAGGAGATAAAATGGAAATGATAGAAGACCTGAATGAATTGTTTGAGGTAGCAAAAGAAAAGATTGAGAGAGTTATAATGAGTAGTCTTTCGCCACGGTATGACAGTGAAATGTTTAAAAGAAGGGCCATAATTGCGAATGACTTTATGCGTGGGTTATGTATGACGAGTGGTGTGGAATTTGTGGATGTGTGGAGTGAGTTTGATGGGCGAAAGGATCTATATAAGATGGATGGCTTGCATTTGAATGGTTACGGAGTAAGAAGACTTGAGAAAGTGTTGCTGAATGTAGTGGATGTGCAAATTCAGGGAAACTAGATTTGTTAAGGGGGGGAAGTAGATATACAGTCCTTATGAAGGCAGTTGAATGTAAGAATGAATATAATATGCCAGAGCAAATAAGGACAACAAATCTGAGTGGGATAGTTAATATAAGGCATCAAGGTAGGGTTGGGGCTAATGGGGGTCTTAAATTCATGTACACTAATACTAGGAGTATTAGGAACAAGAAGGAAGAGTTTTTGGCCATGGTTGGCACTTCCAGACCACAGGTTATAGGTATTAGTGAAACATGGCTGACTGTAGATGATATAACTAGTGGGATTGAATATGATGGGTATAGTGTGTTCAGGAATGACAGAGAGAATAAAATGGGGAAAGGAGTATTGTTGATGATAGCTGATGAGCTTCAGCCAAGGAGAATAGAAGTTGAATTGCAGGATAGAGAAAAGAGCACATTTGAGGCCATTTCGTGTGAGATTGTGGCTAGCAGAACTAAATATACAATTGGGTGCTGCTATAGACCAGGTGATGGAAAAGATGGTGGTGACAGTATGCACAAGCAAATAGAAGAAATGGGTGGAAGGAGGGTGATTATTATGGGTGATTTCAACTATGGTCGCATTGATTGGAGTGAGGAGAGGACGCAAGGAAGGAAGGAACTGGATTTTATGCGGTTATTAAGGGATAACTATCTGCGACAGCATGTAATGGAAAATACTAGTGGTCAGAGAGTGCTTGACCTAGTAATTACATCTGAGGATTTGGCTGTAACAAATATGACCACATTGCCACCAATCGGTGAGAGTGATCATAGGGTCTTAACTTGGGAGGTAGCTAAAGGTGTAGAATTTTCAATTAAGACAGGGTACATGTGGAATTATCGGGCTGGAAAATATGACAAGCTTAGGAGTTTGATTGGTTCAGTGCCATGGCATGTACAACTGCAAGGACTAGAAGTTGATAGTACATGGGAGGTAGTTAAGAAGTGATTGCATGAAGCAATGGCTGACTGTATACCTAGAGTCCGAATAATAAATGAAGTAGGGGTTAAATGGATGAATAACACCATTAAGCTTGAGCTGCAAAAAAAGAAACAACTATGGAGGGAATTTAAGGAGAAGGGTGACCGGCAGGCACATGAACGGTATAAAGCGCAGGCCAGAAGGGTGACGAGTGTGGTAAGAAAAGCAAAAAAGGATTACGAAAGAACATTGGCCATGCAGGCTAAAGAGAATCCTAAACAGTTTTTTAGATATGTAGCAAGTAAAAGGAAAAATGTGCATGGCAGATTGATTTTAAAGAATGCCGATGGTAGGGAGGTAACTGAATCAGTTGAGATAGTTGAGTTACTGAGTGAGCACTTTGCAAGAGTATATCATCCAGGTGGTGACATTGCAGAAACGAATAAACCAGTAGATTATACGGGAATTGTGGTTAATGAAGTGGAGGTGAGTAGTCTAGTGCATAACCTCAATGTCAATACATCTGTGGGATTGGATGGTATACCAGCTCGTTTTGTACGAGAAGCAGCTAAAGAATTGTCAGTACCCTTGACCATTTTGTTTAATTTGAGTCTCGGGTCTGGGTTAGTCCCGAGCGGGTAGAAAGAGGGGAAAATAGTTCCACTGCATAAAGGTGGTTCCAAGACTGCTGTTGTAAATTACCGACCGATTTGCATATCAGGAATCATTGTCAAGGTCTTAGAGAAATTAGTCAAGAAAAGAATACAAGATTGGATAGATGAAAATGGGATATTGTATGGGGGACAACATGGTTTTGTGAAGGGGAGATCATGCCTCAATAACTTGCTCACGTTTTATAACACAGTGACGGCTGAACTGGATAGGGGAAATGGGTTTACAGTGATACTACTGGACCTTGCCAAGGCCTTTGATAGGATACCACATGGAACCCTAATCAGTAAACTGGAGCAGATAGGTATAGATATAGGGTTGGTGAGATGGATAGGAGGGTGGTTGAAGGAGAGATATCAAAGAGTGGTTTATTCAGGAGTGGAGTCTAAAAGACGTCTTGTGACTAGTGGAGTGCCACAGGGCTCTGTTCTTGGACCACTGCTTTTCAATTTGTTCATCAATGATATTGGAAAGGATCTGAGAGGAAGTGTTAACTTGTTTGCTGATGATGCAAAGTTGGGTAGAGCAATTGTGAGTGCACAGGATGTCAAAATTTTACAGGATGATTTGGATAGTTTGGAGGACTGGACTAGGAAAAATGGATGTCAATTTAATGTGGAAAAGTGTAAGGTTATGCACTTTGGGGTGAAAAGAATAGCAGCAGTATATCGCATTGGTGGAACCATACTCCAGGAGATTGATGAGGCCAGGGATTTGGGATTGTCGGTGGATAGGGAGTTGAAGTTTAGGGGGAACATTGCAAAAGTAACTAAAACAGCTCACCAAATCTTGGCTTCTGAAAAATACTTTAACATGCAGAGACAAACAAGTTGTTGTTCCTCTGTATCGAGCCTTGATAAGACCCCATCTGGACTTCTGTGCCCAGTTATGGGCACCAGGGTTTCTTCGTGATGGGGAGGAAGTGGAGAAGGTCCAGAGACGAGTGACCAAGATGATAGCAGGTCTGTGGAATGAACCTTATGAGAATAGGTTGAAGATTTGTGGGTTGCAGAAATTGGACGATAGGCGAAGGAGGGATGATATGATTGAGTCATTCAAATTACTGAAGGGTTTTTATAAGATTGATCCAGAAGATATTTTTGAAAATATGACTGGTGGTGGGAGGACTAGGGGCCATGCATGGAAGCTGGGCAATAGCGTGGTTGACAAGGGTGTTAGAGCGAGGTTCTTAACTTGGAGAGTGGTAAATGAGTGGAATAAGCTTCCAGAGTCTGTTGTGGGTGCTACGACCATGAATGAGTTCAAGGCAAGGTATGATAGATACTGTGTGAATGTTGAATAGTTGTTCTTGACATGATGTTAGGGCCTCCCTCGATGAGTCTGTCGACTCCTTGGAGCAATAATAATTAATCGGCAGTGATTGCAAGTTGCGATCATTCACATTTCCTGGCATGAAAATCTTGATAAATTCAGTCTATTTTTTAATCTTCGAAAAATTTGTAAGACTCATTCACTGCATGTAATTACATGAGTACAACAAATTCGATTGCACACCAGAGTATAATTAAACTGTAGCTGAATACCGAATAATATAAAAAATATCAGAAAGGTTTCAGAATATCATATACGAGGAGTATTCTGAAAGGAATGTCTATGAAAATTCTGAAAGTGACGAAATTGTATACGCATAGACATCCCTTTCAGAACACCTTCCCAAATTAAATCATAACAGAAGTGTTAAGGGGCATAAATGTAGGAAACATTGAACTACCAAACACATCTAAGTATAAAAAATCCATAACCTGTTCAATATATTGAACAGGTTATGTGTGTGTGTTCCGTCGAATCGTTTTCGACTTCTGGCGACTCCATGAACATGCACTCTCCATTCAGATCTGTCCCTGACCATGTCTTTCAGAACCTCCAAGCACACTCCAGTTACTTCTTTAATTCCATCCACCCATCTAATTGTTGGTCTTCCTCTTTTCCTGCTTCCATCAACTTTAGCAAGCATCAACATCTTCTCTAGACTGTCATTTGCTCTCATATTATATCCGAAGTATGACAAATTTTCCTTGATGATCATAGCTTCGAGGGAGCAATCGGGCTTTATTCTGTCAATCACATTTATTGGTTTGCTTTGCAGTCCATGGTATTCTTATTAAGTGTCTACAACCTCATAATTCAAATGTGTCTATCCTCCTTCTTTCACTCTTTCTCAGGGTCCAACTTTCACATCCATTCAGTACCTCAGGGAATACCATTGCTTTCAAGATTCTGATTTTTGTTGCGAGGTTAATATCTTTATCTTTAAATATCTTGCTTAAATTTGTCACTGCTTTCTTTGTGAGTAGCAATCTTCTTTTAACTTCTTCAGTAGAGTAACCATCTTAATCAATTCGGGATCCCAGGAGCACAAAATTGTTAACTGTTTCCATTTTCTCCCCATCTACTTTAAAATCATTAAGTTCTCATACTGCCATAACTTAACCTTTTTGAGGTTAAGTTTAAGACCATATTTAGCACTTTCTTCTTTAACTTTCATAATAGTTTCCTCCAAATCTTTTTTGCATTCTTCTAGAAAGTTGGTATCATCTGCATAGCTCAAGTTATTAATATTTTTCCACCCCTTTTAATTCCAACTGAAGACTCTCGAGCCCTGCCATTCTTCAAATGTATTCGCTGTACAAATTAGACAGGTACACAGATAAAATACATCTTTGTCGCACCCCTGTACCTATTGTGAAATACCCAGTTTCTCCAAGATCTGTACGGACAGCAGCTTCTTGTTCATAATAAAGATTCCTCAGAAGGATAATGAAACGCTCTGGGACTCCCACTGTTCTTAGCACATTCCTCAGTTTCCCGTGATCTACAGAGTCAAAACTCACTCACTCTCAAAAGCCTTGCTGTAGTCAAGGAAACAAAGGAAAATACCTTTATTGAAGAAAGGTGATGCAAGAGAGCGCTATAGTTTGTAATTTTCGCACTCTCTTGCATCGCCTTTCTTCAATAAAAGTATATAAAGTGCATTTTTCGATTCCCTAGGCCATGTAGTTGTGATTCAAATTCGCTGCCATAGAGCTGTTATAATTTTAATTCCCTCCTCTCTCAGATCTTTGAGTACTTCAATGGGTATTCCATCTCCTCCTGGTGCTTTCTTACTGGATAGCTGTTGCAGTGCCCACTTCACTTCACTCTCCAGTGGTACTGGCTCCTGTGTGTAATCCTGCTCTTCAGATTTCTCAATAATTTTGGAGTCCTTTCTGTAAAGGGCTTCTGTATACTCTTTCCATCTTTCTTTGATGTCTGCAGCTTCTGTAAGATATCCTTTATGTTTACTTTTCAATATTGCCGCTACGTGTTTCCGCAAAATGCCATTTTATTTGTGAAATCTGTTTACTAGAAAAAAATGAATTAACGTTGCTATTTAATAAATATTACTTGAAAGAATTGATTATATAAATGAATATATACCACTCGCCACAGGAAAAACCACTCCTTTGCAGAGTGGATTGATGCAATGGTGGAGTTGTACTTTTCGCAATGTTCTTTAGCACGGTGCCAAGTAAGATTTGCCCATACGATGCTGTAACAGTAATCGTTGAAGAAGAACCACTGAGGGTTATCGATACTACACATTGGAACTGAAAATGAATGAATTAAAGTTATATTTAATAAATACAGAAAAAAGTATATATATATATATATATATATATATATATATATATATATATATACCCTTTCTTACCTAAAACCTTATACATATATACACATATATGTATATAATAATGTTGCATTTCTTGAAGGTAACAGCTGCTCTAGAAACCAACCATCCTATAAAGTGTCTAAGAAGTAACTTGCCTCGAAATGATATTTTAAAATATGGCAAATTTAATTCTGACAAGATAAGCATGCATGGAGAATAAAATTGTTGACGCAGCCTGTACAGACAAGCTATACAAATTTTAAACGCAGCCTGTACAAACAGGCGAACTAGTACAGGTTTTATCTGAACATTTTTCGATGTTAAATCGATGTTTCCTATATTTATGCTTAATTTGTTGTTTACTTAGATCTACCCTTTCTTACCTAAAACCTTATACAATCAAAATCCTACCGGCTGCACTATTGTTAAATAGTTACCTTTCGTTATTTATTCTTTCTTCTCTTACTTTAATCTTATGCTTATAACTAGGATTGTTTCCTCTTCGGATACTGGCGAATTTATATTTTGATGCGCCAGCCAGTATCCTATAGTAGAAAAGATCCTTACTCGGGGAGACAATACTAGATTCTTAGCTTTCTTACACAATAGCTTATTTAAACTGCTGTATAGATTCAGATTATTATTGCAGTCGTGACCTAAATCTATATTTATATTCACTCTCAAAATCCTTCCCGCCAAAATAGGTTTTATTTTTATAATTGGTAATTTGGAATCGTAATCAGGCAGGACTCAGGTTCAGGTAAATATGACATGTTTATTGAAATATCTAAAATTCAATACAAAATTCATACACTCAATTATGCTCAATACTAAATAAAACTCGAACGAAGAGATTAACACATTCTAAACTGATTAAATCTTATAAGGCCGGCTAAACACAGTAATTGCATATTTGGATATAGATAGCAAATGATAGGAAGTTAAGCTAAATACCTTTCAGTAGTATTATCGCAAGAGAAAACTAACAAACATTCTAATGTTACTGAGATACTAAATTTACTATTCTTGTCGCATTAAGTTAATCCTATCACACACAAATATTACAAAAAATCTCTTCCAAACAATTCTTCTTACTTTCATAGGTGGCTAACTCTCTAAATAGAAACTGTCCACAGAGTTCTTTAGAATACAGTTCTTAATTTCGTATTCGTAAACAATCTTTCTAATGAACTTTCACACAAAATAGAGTAATTGCACCTTACCGAGCTTTTTCCGCATCGTTCAGCACCACGTGTATGTCTGCATACTTCGCATCTATTTGTCTGTCCATACGTCAATAGGGGTTATGCTATCTTCATTCCTTCTGCCGAAAATGGAACTCAAATCTTTGTGTTTTAAGAACAACTCGATGGGAATTTTCAGCGATGGCTTGATTCTGCTAGAACTGGAATTTTTCCCTTCAGCTTTGCGTAGAATCCTACTTCATTTTAAGAACGCTCGCAGTCCGACATCTTGTCACAGACTTCACCCCACCCCTTATGCAAAACTTCCCGCTAACTTCCGAACCACCAAAACAGGGAAACGATACGACAAGAGAGAGTCTTCCGATACCGGCTAAACGCCTTATATTCTTCTATAGAGCGCTCTCTTTTCTCAGTCCCCTTTTTTGCACATGGCCCTTATCTTTTCACCCCTTGGTTCATCCTTCGCCTTTACGATGCTGTTATACTTGGATTCACAGAATACATGGCAACGTAATTTTCCAAGTAAGCTATAGCCGCTAGCATTACGCTATACACGTGCAGCTTTATGCCTTCCAGGAATTATTACTTAGCAACTTTTTAGATGATTCACAGTAAATTTTACATAGCTTAAGTGAGGCTTAAATTTAAATCAGATTATCTCTCTTTTTAGACATACTTAAAATTGAAATCTTAATATAATCACATCAGCTTAAATATAAGGCACTTGAAATAAAGAATACAAATTTTATATAAATGTGAAGAAGTTTCACTTTTAATTACAGCTGATGTGCGGATATTTCTCTTTGTCAGCAAGTTTTATATGTTAGATTCCAAATGAATGATTTCTTTCCAAGATTCCTTCATTTAGGATCTAACATCGATATCTCTGAAAACGTTTGATAACAGTGAGATATTGAAACAAGGGAAGTGTTTGTTGCTTTGTGAATCTTGCGACATGTAATATAAAAAGTGGTGTAGTCTATTCTGAGATATAGCATTATTATTATCATCATTAAATTCCAAATCCATGGCCGCAACAGATGGAATACTACTATAGTACTACATTTTATATTTTTACAGTTTATTTTAGATTAATTTACATAGTTTATTTTACTTCATTAACTCCTGGTAATTTTTTTTTTACTTTATCAAGACTCCAATATTGTCGAATCTTAAATTTCGGGCTTCTAAGGTATCTGCACTAACCTTGATCTTGATTTCCTTTGGGAACTTTTCCTGCCGTTTAATTTTGCTATCCTTTAATCTGCATTTTGTTTAAGTGACCATATCACATGAGCTCTCTACTCACATTCCATAATAGTAACAATGTCAAGCTCCTTCTTTCCTAATACCCTAATTTTAATATGATTCTGCGATTAATGCCATCCATGTATTCCCCTCATTTCTCTCATTACCCATGTTTGTGGCCTCCAGTTTTTTTAACCCAGCTTTTAGATCCTTAATTAAAATTGATTTGAACACTATATAATTTTGTGCACTTCCTGTTTAGTGTTTGGCTAATTTTTCTCATATTTCATATAATTTTATTGACTGCATCTTCACCACACCGAATGAGTGATGTATGATTTCTGTTCCTTTTATGTGCAAATTGCTTATGATGGATTTGCAGTTAGTTTCATATGCTGCACCTCTTGCTGTCTGATTGGAGTAGTTCAGGTCTTATAGGTTGTGCGAATGACCATAACTAGTAGTAGAAGTGCCTATAGTGTCCACGGCATATCTGAAAACACCTGTATTCAGAGGGCAAGGCAAGTATGCATGATTAGGTCTTCCAGTTGCATTGCATAAAGTGCAAACATCTAAGTCAAGTTTGAATTTTTGCAACTCGGTTGACGTAGGCAGGATGTAGTGCCATAATATCCTTTGGATATTTCTCCATCTGCTTTGTTCTGTATCCAGTGTAGCCCAGAAGAAATAACGTTTCCATCCATAGAACTAGGCAACCCGAATTCTAAATCTAATTCACTCCTGCCAAGTAAAAGAACTTTTTCTAAGCCTTTGTTTGTTCAATTCCGAGTTAGTCAATCTCCTGCACAAATGAGTAGGGTTTTTCTCTCTGAAAAAAGGAAGTTTTCATTCTGCAACCTAGTTTCAAGTGGTTAACATATCAGCTCTCTAGCCAAAAGGCTGTGCATTTGAATTCCATCTTGGGCATGGATGTTGGTAATTGCCTTTCACCTTCACTCGTTCATTCATTCATTCGTAATCTTCTTTCACTACACGTTATTCACGATTCCTATTGTTATGTCGTGTTGTTTCTCTCTCTACTTTCTTATT
Organism: Typopeltis vanoorti; assembly: GCF_054136105.1. NCBI lineage: Eukaryota > Metazoa > Arthropoda > Arachnida > Uropygi > Thelyphonidae > Typopeltis > Typopeltis vanoorti. The sequence goes on from NC_143549.1 coordinate 127,555,934, forward strand.
TTTTTATACTTCTTGATCTCTATTATCTTTTCTTGTTTGTAACCTAACTAGATTCTAGTCAGGAATATTTCCTTTTCAGATACTGGCAAATTTGTATTTATAATGCCCCAACCAGTATCCTATAACAGGAATTTATTCAATTTCAGGGAAATATTCCTAGATTCATTGGCATACACTCTAACACACACTTAAATAGATATCGGTACTTTGTAGTTGTGACCAATGATTTATTACTTAAACATATATATCCAAAATTTCTCCCACTATGGTTCTAGTTTTGTAAGTGGTAATTTGATATCTCTAATTCAGGCATATGCAATAAAACAACTTTATTGTAATTAAATGACAATTTCAACTAAATCTAAATCAAATTACTAAAACTTCTAAGTCTCTTGCTAAGTTAAATCTGATGCTAAGATAATTAAACAATTCTAAATTAATCAAGTTCACCTAGATAGATCAAATTGTTAATCACACAGAATAATATAAATCAATGACAATGTTACACTAAATTAAATATCTCTCATGCATGCTATTCATAGAGTACACACTATACAACTTGTTGCTTTCTCAGTTAAGGTTATCTACTAAACAAAATACACTTATTACTTCAGTTACATACAATTAGATTCGTTCCTGACAAAGAATTGTCAGGAACGAATTTGTCCTACAGAATTTGCTGTCTCAAATACGAAATCTTATCCAAGTTCTCTACAGAATTGTCCACATTACTTAATCAAACATAAATTTCAATCTTCTATCACTTCCGTAACAAATAACAAAGATTTATACATTACCCAGTTCCTTCCGAAGGTCTATTAACTAGCACCTGTTGTTCTGGTCATCCTTCGTTTGGATCTTTCGGGACCTGGCTTATGGCCACATCGTCCTTTCTACTGCTGCCGGACTCGAAGTATTTTCTTCCGCAACTGAGGACTATCTCCGCTCTTTTCCGATGGGACATCCAGCGACTGCCACAATTTCTGCATAGGTTAATGATTCGCATACAGCTCCACGTGGAATCTAGGTCAGCATAATCAGGAAAACGGCCCACTGTCTGACATCATAGAACTCTGGCTCATCGTTTCTCCGACCACCACTCAAGAATCCTCGAGATGAAATCCGGAACAAAAAGCCCTGCAATATGGCGGGTGTGCATTGCCTTATATTCTATGTTCTAGTGCCCTCTTTTTGCTGTATCATTTTTTTCGCACGACTCTTAGTTTTCATGCCCTTAAGATGATTCTTACTCTCCTTATTGCTGTTAGGTGCTATCTTCAAGGAAAGCGCGTTTACGTTATTTTCTGCGTAAGTAGTAGCCTCCGGCGTTACGACCGATAATTGGGTTTCAGATGTGACCTTTGCACTGTTACTCATTACCTGTCTGGCGACTATTTGAGATAGCTTAATAGGACACATATTTAACCTAATATTTCTTTTACATGTCATCATTAATCTGACATAATTCTCTAGTTTAGTTTTCCGTTTTGACTATAAATATTTCTAATACAATTCACATACTAATACGCATTCTCTTATACAGCTAACAAGGTCTTATTACTTTATTCTGGTGTGCAGGTATTATCTTAAATTAATTAGAATTTTCTTGTTAGATTCTGAATGAACAACGTCTTAGAAAGTCCTCCATTCAGGAGCAAACACTATGCATCGTCTGTGTGTTACTGAAATGCGACTACTTGTTAGTATCACTTCCAACAGACCTGTCGCCTAGTCTGCCGCTGGGGGGGGGGTATTATTAAGTGTAGAAGCGTATCTTCATGGTTTGCCTGCTTGCGGGATAAAAAATGCCAGATAAACTGGCGGAAAATCCCTACTTCCCACGCCTAAGACCGGCTAACTTGGCTCTGGCTGAGAAAGACCCTCAAAGTTCATCACGTCTTTGACGGGAATCGAACCTGGGACACTCCTTCCCCAGCACAAAGCCACTACGCAACATATCAAATAACAAGACCACAGTCAACAAACTACATAACATATAAGTACAACAATCACAACGGCAAAGCCACCCGAAACTTCTACGTACCTGACATGATAAACAAACTGCCATTCAACAACAGAAGCCTAGGAACATACAGAGAGCTGAAACAGACAATATATAAATATTATAGCGAGAATGAAAATTAGAGCAATTCCTGTTTCTCTCTCCCCCACCACACATGCGCACGCACACATACACAAACCTATGACAACCCCCCCCCTCTCAAAAACTAACACTACAAGAACACAAAGAAACAAACACACCATGTTTAAATCCAACCCTATTTGCATAAAAATAAAAATAAAAATAAAATAAAAAGTTAAACTGTAATAGCAGTCGACGTCTTACAAGCACGTACCAACAAACAGTAAAATCAACACCTGGCTTGTGACCAGTATAGGAACACAACCATGAAACCACCACCCTCTGTCATCTATTATCTTCCTCAGATAAGCTCTGCTAAGCTTCGAGGAAGAAAATTACCAACTTGCAAGAATCCGTTATACACACTTGTAATGCGTTATAAATATTATATATATATATATATAATTACTACAGCAACATATGTATGCAATTCATCTGAGACATAAAAAAAAATATAAATAAATAAATAAATAAATAATGATAATGATAAATAAATGAATAAATAATTAATGATAATAATAAATAAATGAATATAATAAATAAATGAATAAAATAAATAAATTATTATTATTATTATTATTATTATTATTATTATTATTATTATTATTATTATTATTATTATTATTATTATGTATATGTATATGTATATGTATATGTATATGTTTATGTATATTCTAAAATCAAGAATTCTGTATAATCCTTATAGTAATTACTGTAAATATTGTTATTCTGAGTAACTTATACTGAGACATAATAATTTTTTTTTTTTTTTTTTTAATAAAAAAAAATTATTGCTATTATACTCAAGATAACTATTGTATATATGTATGTGTAAATATTTTAGCAGTGAACAAAAATATTATTTATTTAAAAAAAAAATTATAATTTAAAAATATTAATAACTCGCCAGTATTTGTTATTCACAATTGTAATGTATTATAAATATTATGTATATAAATATATATACGTGTATATAAAACTATTGTTGTATCTATGTATGTAATTTATCTGAGACAATAAAATGTTTAAAAAAAAAAAATTATTATTATTATTATTATTATTATTATTATCTGAGACCTCCAGGGAGTCAAGAACTCATCGAGGGAGGCTGTAAATTACCACACCCAGCTACTATACCTTCCCTTAAATTAATTTACACTGAGAGAAAAACCTAGGTCTTACCCCCTTTCGTGACAGAAAACAACCTTAACTTCCATGGATGCCCTCGTGTTCTCTCCCCGCCTTCCATATAACGAAAAATTTCATCATTTGAAATGCTATAACACCCATTCAAAAGTTTATAGACCTCTATCATATCACCCCTCTTTCTCTTGTTAAACAGAGTCTGTAATATACATACTCGCAATCTGTCTTCATAATCTAAATCCCATAATTCAGATATAATCTTTGTATCGCTTCTTTGCACCCTTTCCACAGCTTCTTTATCCCCTTGAAACCGGGAGACCAAATCTGCGCACAGTAATCTAAGTGTGGTCTTATCAACGCCTTATAAAGAGGCAAAATTACTTCCTTATTCTTATATGACAAGGTTCGCTTCATCATAGCAGTTATCCTCTGAGTTGTATTTGCAACTTTTGCTATGTGACCTTTGAACTTTAAATTCTTATCCACCAATACACCAAGATCCCTTGCTTCATCAGTTTCTTGTAGCATAACCCCGCTAATATAATATGCCGCTGGATCTCTAATCACGCCAAAGTGCATAACTTTACACTTTCTAACGTTAAACTGAGAGCCATTTTCGTTTGCCCAGAATTCCAATCTATTCAAATCATTTTGTAATTTCTGAATATCAGTAGCATCCCTGATTACCCTGCCTATCTACACATCAGCAAACAATTGCAAATATGATGATAGACCCTGCTTGAAGTCATGAATATATAGATTGAACAATAATGGCCCAAGGACTGAACCCTGAGGTACACCACTGGTTACTTTAAATCTAGCAGATTCACACCCACTGTATACCACTTTTTGATATCTGGCTCTCAACCATTCCTTGATCGAAGTCAACAGATTATGTTCCACTCCCATATTCTCCAGTTTACGCAACACAACCTATCGTGCGGTATCCTATCAAATGCCTTAGAAAAATACAATATTATCATAGTGTATCCATTCCCTTTATCCAACTCTGCCGTAATATTGATATAAAATATGAGCAAATTGCTAAAATATGACCTGCCTTTAGTAAACCCATGCTGTTTTCTGCAGAGTATAGAATCATTCTCTACCCATTTCTGTATGCGAGTTCTTACTAACTTCTCTAAAATTTTCACTACCACACCAGAAATACTGATAAGTCGGTAGTTAGACACATCAGTTTGTGCACCACCCTTGTGCAATGGAACTATGTTACATTCCTTCCATTTCTGTGGTATCATTCCTGAGCTGAGATTCAAGTTATACAAATGTAGGAAAAGTCTAGCCAATTCAGCTAAACATTCCTTTAGCAAACGGGCTGATATTCCATCTGTCCTTATAGACAAATTCTTATCCATGTTATGCAAAAGCTCTTCAACCTTATTTTCATGAACCTCTAGCTCTTCATCCAACATAGCAGTAGCACTGTGCACCATACTACATACACCTGGTTGATATATCTTAGAAAAGTGAGCACTCATTAACTGAACAATCTCCTTAGCTTCCGACACTCGTGTCCCATGTGCATTCGATAAAGTTATTCTTCCACATTCATTCTTTCTTTTGATTGCGGCATGACGATAAAATTCTTTTGGATTGCCTTTAGCTTGCATGGGCAATTATCCTGTCTGATACCGAGGTGAGAGGATTTTTCGCACTAAAAACATGGAGATTTATTCACCGGAAGAATAAATACACCTTGTAACCACAGGTGCTCAAGCAGTAATTACAAACGGTTTAATCCAGCACAGTTTACACGTGAAATGAAATCGTTTTTAACATTAACACTTTTAATTTTTTTTTCTTTCTTTCTTTCTTTCTTGAAGAGAGCTCTAAGTCTATCCGAATTTCGCGTTGTTCATCCACCAATCGAAGAGTGAGAGATATTTACATCTACACCCTCTGACCAATAAGAAACCGAACTTTTCGAAAATAGAAGAAACTAGTGGCGGTAACGCCACTAGTTTCTTCTATTAGAGTTATAGTGCCAAGAGTGACAGTGTGTTTTGACAAACGGTCAGACGCCACGATATTAATGCCGTACGCGACGAATTCTCGCTATCAATCGCTTCAAAACTTCGAGGTAAAATTCACCATTGACTTTTGGCCAGGTGGAACAAATTCTTTGTGGGTAATGCCCTGGGAATCGTAGAAACAAATCAGCATTGTCTTTACTTTTGACTTCTGCAAGCGACTTTTTTTGGATGCTCCTCTTCTCGTGGTCTCCACGCAGCATTCTGGCACTTTGTTTCGGGCTCACACTCAAAACACCATGTTTCGTCACGTTCAGTAACTTTCGTTTCAAGGAAGTTTTAGTCCTTACAAGCGGTTTTAATGAGGTCATTGCAATGTTCAATTCGAAACATTTTTTGGTTGTCGGTCAACTTGTAGGGAACAAATCGCGAATTCAGTTTCCGAAAGCCCAAACCCTCTGTCCAAATGTTGTACACAGTTGATTTTGGAATCCCGAAGTCAACTTCAATCAATGTCACGGACGATTTCGGGTTTTATTTGATTAAATCACGCACCTTTTGGATGCTAACTTCGCTCAGTCCAGTTTTTGGAAGGCTCGGCTTTTCATCGTCCTCAAGCTTAAACCACTCGTGAACTTGAGTACGGGATAAGCAGTTATGCTTTTTGAAGCATTTGATGCTTTTGGATAAGCATTGAAGCACTTAATGTGTTTCGGTAAAGCTTTTACCAAGTTTAATACAAACGTCAATCGCAGCTCTCTGTTTGAAACTCATTTTCCGACCGTTCGTCAAAACACACTGTCACTGTAACTCGGCTTCTATTGAAACAAATGTCATAAACGGTTGATACAATACTAATGAAGGTTGCCACTTTTGTCAATAAAAAATACAACAGGTGGCGCCATTAGTTTCTTCTATTTTCGAAATGTTTCTTTTTGGTAGAGAGTACCCACCCTTCAGGGTTTGATTTAATTCTCCATGTTTTGGGCTTCCTTCTCCTCGGATCAAGGAATCTACTAAGTGAAAGACATTATTTTTGTACCTCAAACTTATGTTTTTGCGAAATGTTTGAGAGAATTATTACAAAAAGTTCAAAATTTTGGAAGACTATTCATTAATAATATTAATTACTCTCTTTAAATGATTTAATACTATACAACTGCTCGTATATTTGGGAGAATCTTAAATGTGTCTTTAGCAGTCTTGTTAACTGTCAGTTGAGTAACCTACAAATTGTGATCTATCCTCTGTAAATGTTAAATTTCGCATTTTAAAATAATTCAATTTGCATTCATCAAATTCTTTTTGAAAAATCTCTAACCTGATAAGCACAGTAATCTCTCAAACACTTTCTAATTCAAATTTCGCAATCTGTATATATTTCTACATACTACAAGTTGCTTACATGGACTGGTTTCACAGATGAAAGGGTGTTTCATTGAACAGTAATCAGAACTCCACTTCCCTTGAAAATCTAACCACATCTTCGCACATTTTTTCTAAATAGAGAAAAATTAAAGAAAGAACAGATTGCATAGGTAAAATATTTAAAACATATATATGTATTTAATTTTAATATTTCTAACATTATCATTATTAAACATTGAAAATTTAATACGATTGCAAAATTATTAACTCAAAAGATAGGCATATTACGTACTGAGTGTTCCCTAAAGGGAATAGGTGGAACTCCTTTACCCTTAACTGATTCTTCGCAATCGGTTGGCGGTAAGTCTCTAGACTTATATCCACAGCTCACTGATATTTTTAAATGCCAATTGATATCTTTTCATACTTAGCCCTAACCTGCACTCTACTCCGAAACAGTTTGCATTCTACGTTCCTTTTTTTATTATTATTTCTATGTGAAGGAAAAATATCCTACTTTCCGTTTCTTTTGCCAAAAGATCGACTTTCTATGAAACCAGATAAACAAAAAGACAGAAAAGGTTCCAACAGTCGACAACCAGTATCTAACCTAAAATGATCTCCTTCTTCTAGCGATGTTTTGAATATTTAGATATTGATATTCGAAAATAGTCATTGTAATTTTAAATAATAATTATTTGTTCCCCAGACTTCAATAGAGCTGTGTATATTCTATCGCATTTGAAATAGAGATCCATGTATCTCTGTCGGTGGAAGCACAGATAGAGATTCTGGATACTGTACCCCCACCGCCCAGTCCGGACAATTATTTCATTGCCTGTCTGATTGGACGGTAGAGGTTAGGTATGCAGTCTATAATCAACAGTCTCCGGATTCGAATCTCACCATGGACGATAAGATTTTGTGAATGTTTGTCGTGTGAGCTGAATTTTCTTCAGATATGAAACACAGCTCTTACTGATTGAGGCTTCTAATGTCTTGAAAAATCCATGTTTGGTCTCTAGAGAAAGATTTATAAATTACAAATAATATAAGAAGGAACTTGCAAAGCTAACTGAAGAACTCGAGATTGATTACGGAGGATGGCAGTGCTAGATAATTATGGTGATTGCAATGAAATTATTGAATAAATATTTATTTAGTTGTATGTGGCTGCAAAGTTGTGGATGGTAAAAGAGTAAGAATGATTTAGTCGATACAAGAGGGTCTGAATGCATGTAGCGAAACCAATGGTCTTGTCATTATGACGATTTGTTCCACTACACATCATTTGACTTACTTGCATAACTCTGTGATGGGAGGAGCATATGAAGCTTTTTTTTTTCATTCATGGTCTTTGAAAACAGCTGAGTTACTTCTACTTGTAACTTAAATTTTTCTCCCTCAACAACACAAACAACTTTATCTAATCGTTAATACAACATAATATACAGAATCTCCAAATGTCATTTGGAGATTCTGTATATTATGATTAACGTACCTATCCCAAAACAAATAAAAAACCCATAAAGTTACATGAATATGAAACACTATGTTTTTATGTTTTTCTTTTTTTTTCTCTCTCTGTGACCACTAAAGCACTTTGAGCACCTTAGCTGCAATTGTAACATAAATTGCATAATGACAACAAGAGAGCAAGTACTTTCATTATTATGTTATACTCAAATAACTGAAAAACAATGGAATGAGATTAGCGATACCACTCACCCTGTGCATTGTACGAAATAATCTTACTGCCATTTGAATAATGAAGATTATTTCTTAGTAGAGTTATCAAATCTTCTCATAGAATCTGCTTTCCGCTCAATGCTAAATGCATAAAATTAGATTTTCGTGTGAAGAGTGATTACCTAGTTTATCCTATTTTAACAGGATAGTGCTTTAATGTTTAATAGACCGTAATAAGAAATCTATCAGAAGTAAGATTAGATGAGATTAGAGGATCTTCCAGCTACGAATTGGAAGAAGTGAACAGAGAGTAAACGGATTTGAATTTAGGGTTAATACGAGTTCCTTACTTCATTTTGGAAAGCAGCATGTAGAATAGGATTATACGTAATTTAAAGAGTGATGTACTTAAAATAAAGAACTTTTATTATTAAAAGACCAGAAGATAAGCGATATAATATACAAAGAACCAACAAGTTTTACTAGCCACTGTCTAGCATTTTCAAGGCTGAACTAGTGTAAAAACAAATGCATTAAGTTACATTTAAAACATGCACTTTAGTAACTGGTAGGCCGTTACATTTGATCATTCTGTTTTGTCCCATTTTACGATTTTTATTCTATCTAGTAATTTCCTCTTATCTATGTTCTTCTATTATCTACGCACGAGATATCACCAAAAATTTTACTAATACTTAAGTTATTTCTCCCCTTAGTACACCTAATATTTATACTGCGCCTTTTGGGATATTTAGTTTGAGATGTTATATACAAAAACAAGGAGAAAGAACTAAAATATGTCAGAAAGTGCAACTATGTTGCAGTCGTGACACTTTATCTCGTTTCTTAACACGTTAATTTCCCGCGTGATTAGGTTCGTATTTTTCAAGTGGTGCATTGGACAGCAATTTCAGACAACTGTTTCATCATTGGACAAAAGGTTTATTAAATTCCTTAACATGGTACAATTCAATTTTTGTGATTACTCAATTTAATGCTAAACTAAATACTTACAAACTAACATTAGCTTATTACAAGTAATTAGGCTATGATCCTATAATGGGTATTACGATCATGCCGCCATAACAATTCAACACATCAATTCATTTGCCATGGACAAATAAGATTAATTCACACTATTTAACTATTCAAACTTAAGTAGATTAACTAAACCATTTACTGCACTAACACATAACTAGTATTACGATCATGCCGCCATACACATTCAACACGTAAATTCATTTGACATGGACAAATAAGGTTAATTCACACTATTTAACTATTCAAACTTAAGTAGATTAACTAAACCCTTTTCTGCACTAACACACAACTATCACATTTTAACTTTCCTATACATTACAATAGACATGAAAAATTTTCAGGACACTTAATTATTCACATAACATTAATACTAGCCAGCTTACTTTTAATATATTCAGTCAGATACTAAAGTCCTAGCATAAATTTTCCTTGGTCACTTCAACAGTTCCGTATTAGAATAATGATACTTATTACAGACAAATTTTAGTTAACATTAGATATATTTTACAGTACCTTTCTTTCTTGGGTTTTTCATATGGGCCTTTACCTTTTTCTGATTGAACTAGCTTGGTATAACCTCTCCGATAATCTGCTACTCCTACGTTCCTATTGGAGTTGAACTATGCTTACACGGTCTTAAACTTTCATAATTCAGGACACTTTTTGAATCATCTAATCGGATGTGCGACTCGCGACGTGGATATCGATATCTTTATAGCTTTCCCTTTCTCGTGGTTGTCACTGAAGTTGAAACACAAAGAATATGTTTCCTTTTTTTTGACTCTATGGCATTCTTCGCTTCTTACATAGGAAATCCGAAATCGAAATCCCGCTCACTTTTGGTTCCATGTTGCGTAGATTGAGATATAACCCCTATCTCGCCACTCAGGAAAACACCGTGAAATCCATACGAAAGAGCTCTCGAAGAACTCTCTGGGAACAGAATCCAAACAAAAACCAAAAAGCATCGTGGGGGGGGGGGTTTCCAACCTTTTATACCTGCTCTCCTAACGGCGCTTTTTTAACTTCTTTTCTCCGCCCCCCCCTACTTGTTTTTACTTCACCGACCAATTAGGGTGGCGTTTTTTTGCCAGACGTCGTTTGATCGGCGAGCCGATAACGCAGTCTCAATCCGGGAATTGACCCTAAGATTTTCTGTTGTTTTTCTTGTGCTATCCTCTAATTTAACCCCCCTTCCAAAATTTTTCTATGAATTTACTTAATATTTTAATCTCTAGCCTCTCACATACCATCTCTTATGACTAATCCTTTTCTGTCTTATTTAGTTAAATTTTCTCTTTTATATCATATCACAATAAGAATATATTCTTTCGTTTTTGTTAGTTAGTTTAACAAACACCTTTATATTTTATATATTTTATTGGATGCAAGAATATTTCCTTTTCTTTTAATTAATTTCTATTATCTTTTATGCAGGGTTTTTAATTTATTTTATTTATTCTTCATGTTACACCATGATAGCTGAGAATTCTATATTCTTAAGATATCAGGGTGTAACAATTGTGTTTCAAGGCGTGCATGTGTTCGAATGCTTCAGTCAGAATCCGGTACATGCCCACGTGTTGTGTAGTTTTTTGCATATTGTAATTCTGTCGAACTGAGAGAGATGATGAGATTTTTCCATGTCTTTAAGAATCATAGCCTGATTTCTATTTAAATTATTGCCTGTGCGTAGTACCACAGCTGCTTCTTTTAAAGTTCTGTATCTGTAGTCATTCTCGATGTAAGGCATAGAACTGTTTTCCCAATCTATAACGTGATTTGATGTTGAGAAATGATGAGCTAAACCAGATGTGATGATTCTATTATGATTGACATCCCACACATGTTCCTTCTGTCTTATTTCAAAACTTCTAGAAGTCTGACCAATGTAAGAAAGGCCACACGTGCATGGAATTTCATATACTCCAGGACATTTGAAGAAAGGTTCCTCATCTTTGGGTGATCTTAAAATTTGTCTGATCATGGTAGTTGGTTTAAAAACCACTCTGATGTTATGAGATTTTAACATTCTCGCCAATTTTGTGGAAACTGAATTAATATATAGAATGACAGCTGTGGACACATATTGGGGCACCGTAACATGTTGTTGGTGGTTGTCTTTAAATAGCCATTTCTTTAAAATGTTTGAAGGGTATCCATTAAGTGATAGAGTGTTAGCTATTAGTGACAGTTCTCTCTGTACATCTGTTTCTTTTGAAATAGACCTTAAGGCTCTATTACGGAGGATGTGAATGATGCTGTGTTTTTGTGATCTATGATGGTTGGACGAATTATGTAGATATCTATCAGTATCTGTGGGTTTCCTGTAAATGGACTGTTGGATATTGTTATCTTCTCTCCTCACTAGGATGTCAAGAAAAGGAAGTTCTTTATTCTTCTCTAGTTCTATAGTGGACAGTTGGATAACAATATCCAACTGTCCATTTACAGGAAACCCACAGATACTGGTAGATATCTACATTATTTGTCCAACCATCATAGATCATAAAACAACACAGCATCATTCACATGCTCCGTAATAGAGCCTTAAGGTCTATTTCAAAAGAAACAGATGTACAGAGAGAACTGTCACTAATAGCTAACACTCTATCACTTAATGGATACCCTTCAAACATTTTAAAGAAATGGCTATTTAAAGACAACCACCAAAAACATGTTACGGTGCCCCAATATGTGTCCACAGCTGTCATTCTATATATTAATTCAGTTTCCACAAAATTGGCGAGAATGTTAAAATCTCATAACATCAGAGTGGTTTTTAAACCAACTACCATGATCAGACAAATTTTAAGATCACCTAAAGATGAGGTACTTTTCTTCAAATGTCCTGGAGTATATGAAATTCCATGCATGTGTGGCCTTTCTTACATTGGTCAGACTTCTAGAAGTTTTGAAATAAGACAGAAGGAACATGTGGGGGATGTCAATCATAATAGAATCATCACATCTGGTTTAGCTCATCATTTCTCAACATCAAATCACGTTATAGATTGGGAAAACAGTTCTATGCCTTACATCGAGAATGACTACAGATACAGAAAGCAGCTGTGGTACTATGCACAGGCAATAATTTAAATAGAAATCAGGCTATGATTCTTAAAGACATATGGAAAAATCTCATCATCTCTCTCAGTTCGACAGAATTACAATATGCAAAAAACTACACAACACGTGGGCATGTACCGGATTCTGACTGAAGCATTCGAACACATGCACGCCTTCAAACAGAATGATCAAATATAACGGCCTACCAGTTTACTAAAGTGTATGTTTTAAATGTAACTTAATGCATTTGTTTTTACACCAGTTCAGCCTTGAAAATGCTAGACAGTGGCTAGTGAAACTTGTTGGCTCTTTGTATATTATATCGTTTATCTTCTGGTCTTTTAATAATAAAAGTTCTTTATTTTAATACATCAGACCAAATATGTACAATTTAAGTGATGTATTTATTGTATATCGGTAGCCTAAGGTTATTTCTTTAAATGTCTTTCTTTCTTTCTTATTTTTACATAATTATAAATCTTTCACTAGAGACCAAACATGAATTCTTCAAGACACTGGACCTCAGTGAGTGGAGTCAGTGGCTCACATCTGACGATAATTTCTCTCCCACGAAAAACATTGATAGACATTCATGTCCGCAGTGAGATTCAAACCAACCGACTGTTGATTCCTATCCTTCTCGACCGTCCTAGGACGGGTTGAGTCCCCTCCCTAATGAGCGGTTATTACTGGCGTATTAATGCAACCGGTTCGCTACTCCTCTGCTGCATCCCGTAAGGGTGATATTCTTGACTGTAATCCGTGTGTGTTCACGGTGCCGGTTTTCCTGCTTGCAGGAATAAAACCCTGCTGTCCGCGCCCAAGACTGGCTAACTTGGCTATAGCTGAGGAAGATCCTTAAGCTCCTCACGTCGTCGACGGAAATTGAACCTAGGACACTCCTTCCCTAGGCATATGGTTGTGAAACGCATCGCCACTTGGGTAACCACGAGGACACTAATATATAATTATAAAATTGTATAATTATGTTGATTATAGACTGGATATGCTAACCTTCATAGCCCAATCAGGCAGGCAAAGAAGTGTCTCTAGATATCGATCTCAAATCTGATAGAATATATACAACTGTATTAGAGTTGGGGAAAGAAATAATTATCAATATCAATTAAAATTGAAATGAATATTTTCGAATATAAATATCTGTAAATTCAAAATACCGCCAGAAGAAATTGACCATCTTAGGGTAGCTACTAGCGGTCGACTAAAGGAAGTTCTTTTGTCTTTTTTCATTTGGTTCCATAGTACGTCGACCTTTTCGCACATGTAATGGCAATTAAGATATTTTTTCTTCACCTGGAAACTAAAAAGAAAAAGAAAAAAGAAATGCAAAATTTAGGCTGTTTCAAACAACAGCGTCCGCGAGGTTAGCCTAGAGGCTGTGCGCTTCGAAATCATATGCCTCGGGAAGGAATGTCGTAGGTTCGATTCCCGTTGGTGATGGAAGGAGCTCAAGGATCTTCCTCAGCCATAACCAAGTCAGCCGGTCTTGGACGTGGACAGTAGAGTTTTTTTCCGGTTTATCCTAGGGTTTTTCATCCCGCAAAGCAGTCAAACCGGCTCTTAGAACTCACCACTACAGAACATAGAATGCACTGGGGCGTAGGGCTGAACACCTTATCCTGTGAACGGTTTGAGGTCAGATGATTAATAAACCCTCTACACCGCAAGGTAAAAGAGGGAAAGGAAGCTGAGATGAGATGATCAAACAACAGTACAGGTTAGGGTTAAATATGACCAGATGATGGCAGTTGTCTATCGCATTCTTTTCCTCGATGCATTCAAAAATATCGGTGACGGCTCTGAATATACGGATAAAGACCTGCTACCCAGCTATAACTAAGAATCAGTTAACGGTAAAGGAATTCAGTCTCCTCTATTTGGGGAGCACTCAAGAGAAAGACATATGTAAGGTACCTTTCTCTTGAGTTAATGTTTTTGTAAGCTTACTAAATTATCAATTTTAATAATAATAATTTAACAACATTGAAATTAAATACAGATTGCTCTTATATAATATGAAGTATTAATTTGAAGAAAAATTAAAATCGTTGATAAGATTTCGGCATTTTTAAAATTTGACGTTGAAAATGCATTCAAAAAGAAACGCAATTAACTGAAGAACTGACGTTATGATCTGCAGTTCACATACCATCATTCCTGCTTTGCTTTGCTTTCTGCTTTACTCGTAATGGATTGTATGAGTTTTAAAATGATTTAAAAGAGAAACACAACACTCTAAGGTTCATTTCTCTTTATGTCCATGAGGATCAAAAATTGTATGTACTTTCTGCAAATAATATTCATTTACGAAAGTCACGTGGGATAGCAAACATCAGAACTAGCTTTGCTTCCTTCCAAGAACATAATTTTCCGAGGGAAGTTCACTTCCCTTCGTAATCTCTTCAGTTCTATTACAGAGATTCCAAATAAATCCATCAAACACATACACAACAAATTAAGTAAAGGGCAAGTGTACAGGTACTTGTTAAAATGAAGAACGAAAGTATATTCTAAAGAGAAATGAGAATAGAGAAAGCTGAAGGACATTTAAAATCTAATTCTAAATTAAAAGCCCAAAGAGGTTTGTAAAGAAGTCATTTATTAGTGTCAGGTTAATCGAATGCATGAGTTGCCCACAAGACAATATCCAGTAATGTTGGTAGGTTTATGAAACAGTTGACTCCTTATGGAAATAAACTGAACTACTGATTACGGACTTACGAACAACAAACCTTGGATACTGATTCTCAGAATATGATTTCACCCTGCATATTCGAAGATCCTTCCAAAATGTATGAGACTCTTTACATCTCAAAAAATTTGGACTTGTAAAGGATCTTTCTTTTATGAGATGCTAACTGAGAATATGACACCCATCGGATAATCTTTATATATTGTTTACCACAGAAGCCATTAAAATATGTTTTAAGAAGATAATTCGATTGTATTATTTCAAACAATAAGATCGAATATTTGAAGTCTATGTTTAATGGACAGCGGATTTCAAAAAAGATTATGGTCACCAAGAAACCAGACCTTAATCTAGAGTTGATGATGAACATTTTTAAGAATACTATTCGAATCAAATCATGAGAGAGTACATTGGAATAGTTACAAATTCAAATTCAATATGCAGATGAAGCTTTATGTTATACTGGTTGGTGTAGGTAAAAATCCATATCGACCAACATTACATTAGGTGTTGATTTCTTAAGATGTTCCTATAGGAGAAAAGAATTTAACACTAACTTCAATTGCTGACCGGATTGCTTTTTTAGGTGGAAGATGATTTTTATCACGTGGTGTGAGATTACTGCCCTGTTGGAAGCCTAAGATGACAACAAAAAACAAGATCTATTGTATAATAAGATGTAATTCCCAACCAGTTCGAAGTATTTGCTTTACTTTTTCTTTCTTTCTAAACACACTTTTGCTTCAAGGAAAAAGCACCTTCTACGAAGTATACATAATTAAGGGCAAATGTTTACATTTCTTTCTGAAGACGTTGTTGCCTCTTGGAAAACGTGCTTTCTATAAAATTATAGAGGTATGCAACAAGTAAAATCTAAATCAAACTTTTAAAGCCTTTGGGATCTAAACTTTTACAGAGAAAACGTAACGAATAAGAATCCATGTATTACCATAACTTAGATTTCTTATTAAGTAATGGAGAAAAATGTACATCTTATAATGCAAGCAAGAAACTAAATGTAAATAAGATGCAAACAGCTAATCATTTACAACCATGTAATAAATTACATTTTACTACGTATCATAACTTCTTGGAATTTTTCTTACCGGTATAACGTAAAAGGGTGACGGCTGTTCACGTCCCCAAGTAGTATAATCTAGCGGAGAATTATCTGCCCAGAAGTACTCATTTCTGAAAATACCCTTACGAAGACCTATCCAACAGTTAGTTCGATATGGCAGCACAAGATCTATCAGGAAATCTAGTTAAACAGAAATGAAAGTAAAAATAAATATTAGCAAATACGATGTCAAAATATGAGATTTTTAATGCATTTTATTTTTGGAATGGTCTTCTTAGCACTTCTTCTTTTTACTGAATCTCGAATATAAACAATACCATCTACATAATTTTAGTTATCGTTTTTAAAAACAGTTGTTTCAAATACGTTTCTCCCTCAGTAAATTAAGCAAATGCAATTTGGTATGCACCTGTCAAACAAAAGCTAAGAGAGAAGGAATGGAGGGTGAGTGGATGATTGGTGAGTGTCTCAGCAATCATCCACTTTCGAGATGTATTTTCGAGATGTATTTTCGAGAATAGGGAAACATCCTCAGGAACCGCATTGCCCATGCTAATAGTTTCAAATTTTTACCACCGAGAACAAGAACAATGGCCCTCTCTAAATGCATATTATTCTATCTATATGGCGTTTCCTTAATTTTAAAACGAAGTTTCAATGTAGCAGTAAAGACATTAAAGTGATCAAAAATAGATATCGTATGAAATTAATAAAATAACAACTGATGTTTAAAAATTATTGCATGCTGTTAATGTGTTGTTTGCAATTTAAATAATAAACGAAGTTAATTTTATGCCGAATGATTTTCTCACTAGTATGTGCGATTTCAGCATTACAATTCAGTGGGAAGATTAAAATATCTTTTTTTACCGTTAGCAAAATATTTTAGAGAATGCAAATCAAATTATATTTCTTTAAACACTTAACAGCGATGCACTTACTTTCCTCTTCTTTGTTATGAATGGACGCTAGAGTACCACCTAAACTTATACACTTCTTCAAGGCATCTTCCCAATTTTCTCTTTGATCGTCGTCACTGTCACCAATATCCAAAAAGCACTTATTTCCTAGAAAAGGTAAATGCAAAGCGTGAGCTACATTAACGTTGGAACACTAAGTTGATTAAGTAATAATTTTAAACTAATAAAACAGGATAAAAGAATTATTCCAAACACACTTAATAAAACGCCTTACACTAAAAGAGCAATAAAAGAGAACAGGGTAATAAAACTAGAACAAATATGTAATATATTCAAGCAGGATCCTTGTTGTTAGGGAATACAGTTGAATCAACTAAGGCTTATGAGGACTGGACTATGTCTGTAAACTGCCTGTTCACAACTTGAAAAAGTTTCCTGCAAGATCAGAAACCTCAACCTCCGTATGAGATCGAATATCTCACATTCAGTTGAAAGCCCTTTATAACCTTGCGATTCGCTTACTGAACGAATTCGAATCAACTTTCCAACTGAAGGGCATCGTCGATACTGACTGAGCTACGGAGTCTCGATCAAGTTGGGAGGGACTATAATACATATTGCTAATCATGCGATACATGCAAATGATTAGTAGCATGTTAGTACCATGACTTGAGAAGTAATTAAGGATAAAGAAGGGATCTGTTCAGAAAATTCTCGATAAGCTGGGGTTGTACTCATTGGGAAAAATAGAAAAGGCTATTCCAAGAAAGATGTAGAAGGAATAAAGGAATATATGAGACGTTAGTACGAAATGTTTCACGTTGGGAAGTGTACGAATGTTGACTAGTGGCTGCTCTAGTTCTTACGTAATTAGAAGAAAGCGAAAGAATGGCAGTGGGCAGTTCAGCAGAGCAACGCTCATGAAAGTACCGATAAAAAAAGGCATAATGCAGAAATGTAGCGTGGGGGTGAGATTAATGTCTGTGATAGAAGGATCATTTATTAGGCGGACTGTTTATTTTGTTGAGAAGTCTCATAAAGATCCGCAGAGTCTTTAAAAGGGATTCGAACCCATGCATTTTCAATCAAAAAGGATTTTCGTTAGTGACTATACTTCGGCCTCTCGGTGAAAAAGAGAGGAAGGATGATATTAAATTGGAAACACAATATACTATATTGTAGATTTGCTATAAAAACGATAGTTTCGAAGTTATCTGTTGCATTTTTGGAGAGTGCAGTAATACATATGAATGATGAATGGTTAACTCCGAATATTAGAAAAACTATAAACAAATAGAATCCACTTACCAAAAGAAAGCCAAGGAGTTGGACAATATTTCGGCAACGCAGCATCTTCTGAAAGTATGTCGAACACCTCGTCATTATTTTTCCACGCGAGTGTTGTCTTCAAACTGCAGTTTATCTCTGCACCTATAAATAAAAAAATTAAAATGAAACTGTATGAAAATGGAATTCTATATACAACAGCGAATTCGAATTAAGTTCTATTTACAGAGAGAGAGAGAGAGAGAGAGAGAAGGAATCGGTAAATGATATTACCATTTTATGAAACGTTGGGAAAATCTAATGTTCTTTGACCGAAGAGAAAAAAAGTGAATGTTAAATTATATATGTATAATTTAACACTGAAAAAAAAAATATATGTAATATAAAAAAAAAAAAAATCAGCTAACGCCTTTTTATTCCCGTATACGGGAGTAGGCGAGGCCATTTAGCCCTATCTAACTTTTGGAGACTGAGTGGGCAGTTCAATCTTCACTGGTACCAATCAGAGATAGATGTCCCAAGGCTATCACTAATTAAGCAGTACACGGTGAAGAGAGACGGCTCAAATGTGCGCCATCTCGTTGTTCCTATCCCTAACACAATGTATTTAGTGTCTGAAATAATGTGGGTTCTACGGTCGATTTTCTTGAGTTTACGGGACGAAAAACCCGAGTTTCCGGGAGGAAAAACCCGCTTGCCCTCGCCAGAGATCGTCTAACTCGGGAATCGGTCGAAGAAAGGCTTAGAAAATGTTCCTCAAGTCAGCGACTAGACTTGAACTTAAGTCTGACTTCAAGCGACCAAGCGCCACTTCCACTGAGCTACACAGGCCTCATATGTATTATTAATAATAATAATAATAATAATAATAATAATAATAATAATAATAATAATAATAATAATAATAATAATGATAATAATAATAATAAAAGAGAACTCCAGGGAGTCAGAGACTCATCGAGGGAGACCACATACTACATACACCAGCTATCATACTTATTCTTGAATTCATTCACATTGCTTGCACTCAGAACATCCAATCACGCAAAAACCTCTGAGAAAAAAATCTATCCCTTACACCCTTCTTGGTGACCTTTATTCTCAGCTTCCAAGGAAGCCCTCTCGTCCTTTCGCCACCCTCCGTAAATTAAAAAAATCCCATCGATTGAAATCCTGTATGACCCTTTCAGCAGTTTGTAAGTCTCAATCATGTCACCCATCTTTCTCCTTTTTATCTGCTGTCTACAAATACTCAATCTGTCTTCATAATCAGTATTCCACAATCCTGATATCATTTTTAACACTCGTCTTTGTACTCTCTCTAATATATCAGAATCACAACGGAAACCAGGAGACCAGACCTGCGCACAATAGTCCAAGTGCGGTCTTATCAAGGCTTTGTAAAGAGACAAAATAACATTCTTATCTTTATATGTGAACGTTAGTATAAGCACTGCAATTATCTTTTCAGTTGGCAATCTTTGACACATGGCCCCTAATCTTCAACTTCCGCTTCAACTTCAACATCTATTAACATTCCAAGATCCCTAGCCTCATCAGTTTCTTCTAGCCTAATCCCGACAATATAATACGACATTGGATATCTAATCATGCCGAAGTGAATGACTTTACATTTACTGAGATTAAACTGACACCCATTTTCTTCCCACAATTCCAGCGTATTCAAACCATTCTGCAAAGACTGCATATCAGCACATTCCTGATTACCCTACCTATCTTTGCATCATCAGCAAATAACTGCATGTCGCTTGTCAAATCCTTTCCAATATCATTAATGTACAGATTGAATAACAGTGTACCAAGCACTAATCCTTGTGATACACCAATCATTACCTTAATCCTTGCAGACTCAGATTCGCCGTATACGACTTTTTGATATCGGTCGGTCAGCCATCCTCTTATCCATGCTAATATTGTTCAACCCAAATGCATTTTATCCAATTTATACAGTAGCCTGTTATGTTGTATTCTGTCAAAAGCCTTAGCAATATCCAAAAGTGTCATGGTGTATCCATTCCCCTTGTGTAGTTCAATGGTAACATTGTTATAGAATGTGAGCATGTTGCTAAAACATAACCTTCCCTTCTGCAAAGACCCATATTGTTCTTTGCAAAGTAGAGATTCACCTGAACATATTTCTGAATGCGAGCACTAACTAATTTTTCCAAAATTTTCACCACTACGCCTGTGATGGTGGAAATTTTGATATCCGTCGATAATTGGTCGATAGCTTGATACATCGCTGTTTGTAGCACCCGTATGCAATGGATTTACCATACATTCCTTCAATTCCTACGGAATCTTCGCTGTTCTGAGACTCATATTAAACATCCTGGTCAAAGGAATGGAAAGTTCAGCTGAACCCTCTTATAGCAGACGTGCTGATATTCCACCAGCACATCTGTTATTGCTGAATTCTTATTCAATTTGTGCAACAGCTCTAATACCTCGGGCTCACATACCTACGTTTCTTCATCTAGTGAAGAGGTAACAGTGAGCTCAATGTCTCAATGTTGATAGCTTTTAACGAAATGGGCACTCGTTAACTGAACAACCACTTCTACAACCGTAACTCTCAGGCCATCTGGATTTAGAAGTTATTCTTTCATATTCATTCTTTCTTTGCTTGCAGCATATCGATAAAATTCTTGTGGGTTGTCTTTAGCACGCAGAGCCAGTTTCTTTCATAATCAGACTTTGCTTTCCGTACAACAGTTGTGACTATTCTAGTCTGCTGCTTATAACTTTCATACCGGACGTGATCCTTATGCAAACGGTATTCCTTCCACATCGTCCTTTTCTTACGAATTTCTTGCTTAATACGATTACACATCTATTTGACTCCCACTCTATTTATTCTTCGAACTCTTGGGACACATTCTGATATCGCATCAGTTAAGTATTGTTTAAATGCTTCCCATGCACTGTCGATATCCTTTCCATCCAGCAACCGACCCCATTCCACTGAAATCCCTCAATTGTTCATAAATTCCTGCTTTGTAGTTCAACATGTAACCTTTTCTGAATGAGGTTAATAAACTTAGTCACTTTTCTAGTGAGTACAGCATGATCACTGTCACCAACTGGAGGCAGAATAGTTACGTCTTTAACTGAAACACCCTCTGACACTATAATGAAACCTACCACTCTCTGACCTCGAGTTCCTTCTGTCATATGCTGCTTGAGGAAGTTGTTCCGCAACAGCTCAGTAAATGCATTTTCATTCTTCTCATGAGATTCTACTGCTACCCAATCAATATTTGGATAATTAAAGTCTCCCATCATGGTTACTCTTTTCACGCTCACATTTTGTTATTTGGTAATGCATTTCTTCATCACCAGCAACCGATCCACCAGGTCTGTAACTACACCCCCACAATGTAATTTGTCATGTTAGATTCCACCTCACCCCAGATGGCTTCAAACCCACTGCTACATGAAATATTGTTAGTAATATTAGTACATTCATAGGTCTCAACTCTAACTGGATTTAAGTCATCCAATATTATTAGCACCATGCCCTTCCTCTGCTATCCACTCTATCTTCCCTAAAAATACTGCACCCATGACACTCGATTCCAGTTAGTAGGTCTGATTCTGATAGCCAGGTCTCACTAATTCCTACAATTTGAGGTCGCAACATATTGACTAAGGCAACAAACTGTACCACTTTGTTTCTTATACTCCTAACATACGTGTGCAGACATAATAATCTACTTGCATGTTCTTTTTGTATATTTTTGTATACTCTTGCATAATCCTGTTTGCAGTCTGCCTGGCACAGTTGGACAACATGCAGATCTCTATTCTTCTGTAATGATTTACACATGTTGACATCTTTGTACAGATAGGGTTGGTCCGAAGCGGACGAACACAAACCCGAAATCGTTCTCGCCTCGTCAACATGCCTATGACAAAGCCCATTCCCGTCATTAACACAATTATATACGATTGGCTCTCTTATACTCACCACACCATTCTTCTACTTTATAATTTAGTTTCCCTGACTCTCAGTGTTAGGTCTCATACCAGTTATTAGTTTTTCCAGACTGCTGATACCAAACGCATTCAGCTGTAGGCCATCCCTCTTATATAAATCCAATCTTCCCTCAAACTCACTCCACACATCGAAAAACTCGTATCCATTTCTTCTACATAGCCTACTCATCGAATCATTGGCCATCATAGCCCTTCTTTTTAATTCATTTTTATCATAGCGAAGTAAAATAGTAATGATTTTCAGTTTCTCACTCTTCACTCACGCCTCTTCCAGCAACCCTTTTCCTCTTGTCGAAAGTTAAATTGTTCGTATCTACTACAACTACGATTCCGTTTATTTACTTATATATATATATATATCTTTCATATTTACTCGGTAGACAATGTTATAAAAATTTGCTTGAATGACTATTTTTCGGTGTATAGTGATTCAAACTAATTATATATATATATAACAAGAACTATTCCAGGAGTTCTTTGTTGGCTGCTGAAAATCGAAGTCATCTTCCATTTATAGTTTTTTTTATATGAATTCCAGTCAAAGAAAGTGATCAAACAGATCGTACACTTTAAGGTTAGATAATCGGTCCAGAATTCTGTTGGACAGAATCAAAGTATCGAGTTTCAAGCCAATCCATTAGGCCAATTAACATGGTCATAGAAACAAAGGACAATGAAAATAATCTACCATCTAAAGATTTCTACAAACATTCATCCTAAACTTACTGTTTTGCTTGTTCGTAATGAATAATACATTATTACTGATTTTACGTTTCTATTTATTTCGGTACCCCTGCTGTAGAGACCATACCCGGTACTTGTTAAAGTCACTTCAGGCCTTCAGCAAGCGATTGGTGTTCTCGCACTTGGAGAAGAAAACTGTCTCTTACTTAATCACTTTCAAAAACATCTGTGACACAGCTGTATAGTTGGAAAGCGACACATCATTCATTCGACTGAGCAGATGCTAATGGCAGGAGGGATGAAGTTCCAATGTTCCAGGCTTCTTGAGGGGATATGAATAACACCAAGCGCTATAGTAAGTGTGACTTCATGATGTTACACCTTCTCAGTTGCAGTTCTCATATACGAATAATATAAGCAAGAAAGACCAGAACATACAAGATATAGATGAATAAGAAGTAAAATGGTTTACCTTTAATAATCTGGCAAATGAAATTCTTTTCTCTTACACATGTAGCATCGTTCCAGGTCCATATTTCATTACGAAACCACAGCTCAGCACATTCCTGCTAATTTACAAAACGACATACTAAGGATGTGTTTTATATGTCTAAGTTATAGTCTAAATTTATATTAAAACAGTATCGCTATTAATAAAAATTAAATTAAATTAAATTAAATTCAAATTTAGTAAAGATTTACTAATTTATTTAATTATATACTAATTTAAATATGTTCAAGATTAATTAGTTAATTAATTAATTAAATTGTAAACATTTTATTTAAAAAATACTTAAATTTTAAAATTTTAACTTTTTAATGTGTATTAAAATAGAAAAAGGAATAGAAAATATAAATGAGGAACAACATATTTCGATTCCGAACCAACAGAGAAACTAGAGAGGTATAACTTGTCTAAGAATTATTGGGGAGAAAACACTAAACCATGGTAGAAAGCTGTTTTGGGGTTTTCTAGATTTTGAAAATGCATTTGATAGAGTGAAACATAAAAGGCTTTTTGACATTCTAGGAAATATTTATATTGCCTCTTATGACTGGAAATTTTAAAGAGATTATATTGGTCAAAAACAGCGTTAGTATGTATAAACGGAGAGAAAACAGGAGAATTCCCGGTGGAGAGGGGAGATAGACAAAGATGCAAGTTATCACCATTATTGTTTAACCTTTATAGTGAACAGATGCTTATAGAGGCACTAAGGATTAACACAAAGAAGACCAAGATAATGATAATGTGCAGACAAATAGGAAATAATGTAAAGCTAAGATATGGAGGAAAGATTTTAGAAGACCTGGAGAGATTTCAAAATTTAGGTAACCGGATCTCAGAAAAAGGAACTTCCGAGTTAGACATTAGAAATAGAATAGGCAAAGCTAAATCGGCGTTTATGGAAATGAAGAGAATTTTAATATAAACAAGAATAATAAAATAGGTGTTAGATTTGGGACAGTTAAAGGAACAATTTGGAGTATTGCAAGTTATGGAAGTGAATCATGGACACTCAGAATGAACAATATGGAAACAATTAATGCATTGGTAATGTGGTGTTATAGACAGATGGAAAAGATTAGCTATACAGAGAGAATATCAAATCAAGAAGTTTTAAGAAGAGTTGGGATGGAAAGAACACTGCTGAAGAATATTATGCAAAGAAAGACCAGATTTGCAGGACATCTTCTCAGAGGTTCTTCGGGACACCTGACAAGAACTATATTACAAGGGAAAGTTGAGGGGAAGAAAAGACGTAGATGACCAACTAAAGAGTGGTTCATGCACATCGTGGAATGGACTAGTTTAAGAATGACGGAGCCGACAGACAGAGAGAAATGGAGAAGAGCTGCTCATCTGCTGCAACCCTCTTGCTAGAGGAAGCTACCGGACGACGACGAAAATGTATAAAATATTTCTTAAATTTAGAGCATACTTTAATAAATATTTGATCACATAAATATTTATGGTGTAAACCCCCCCTCCTTCATTACTTTAATCAAAGAATGTAGCTATGTTATAAGCTGTAATGTAGCAACACATCCAAAAACAGGCTTTAACTGATCACTCTTGTCATTATTGTTAGGTCCTGAGAATACCCGCATAATGATCATTATCAGCCTATCACTGACCACTGCTGGTTCATTGTGATAATCTATCCTAAATGATAATAGGCTCCATTTTTGAGCTAAATTATCCAATCGAACTATTTTAACCAATCTCATTTTATTGATTTTCTTGGACCATAATTTTTTAATATTCTCTTGTAATCTATTGATATGTACATCCATATTCAAATTTCCGTTGAAGTTGCATTTATTCCACTCGAAATTTTCCGGAATAACAACAATAAAAAAAAATTCCTTGGAACTTGAAATGAACGAAACTTTGTACTGGAATGAAAATAAGTGATTTGCAAACTAAAGGAAACATGTACCCGCTAGGTTTAGCCAGCTCAAACTAGCATTCTTTTAAAACACACTCATCAAAGAATGAGAAAGCAATGCATTGCAATGACGTATATGGAGGGGACACTAGTTAGATATTCGTGGTGATCTAGGAAAAATTTGGTGCACTGCGTTATCGTCCCAGCTGCAGCAATAACAGATGAACACTACAAAGAAAGATATTGTCGGTTCTACACCATCTGTCCAAAAAGAAACCAAACTTTTCGAAAATAGAAGAATCTAGTAGCGCCACCTGTTGTAACTTTTTGTTGTCGAAAGCGGCAACCTTCATTAGTGTTGGGTCATCTGTTTATGACATTTGTTTCGTTAGAAGCCGAGTTATAGTGCCGAGAGAGACAGTGTGTTTTGACGAACGGTCGGAAAATGTATTTCAAACAGATAGCTGCGATTGACTTTTGTGTTAAACTTGGTAAAAGGTTTATCGCAACGCATCAACTGCTTCAAAAAGCAAACGGTGATGAATGCTTATCCCGTACTCAAGTTTACGAGTGGTTTAAGCGATTTCAAAGTGGTCGTAAGACGCTTGATGACGACGAAAAGCCGGAGCGTCCAAAAATTGTGCTGAGCGAAGTTAACATCCAAAGAATGCGTGAACCAAAGAAAACCCGAAATCGTCCGTGGGATTGATTGAAGATGAACTGGGGATTCCAAAATCAACTGTTTACAACATTTTTACCGAGAGTTTGGGCCTTCGTAAATTGAATTCGCGATTTGTTCCCCAGAAGTTGACCGACGAGCAAAAAATGTATCGAATTGAACACTGCAATGACCTCATTAAAACCGCTTGTAAGGACTCAAACTTCCTTCAGACGATAGTTACTGTTGACGAAACGTGGTGTTTTGAGTATGAGCCCGAAACAGAGGGCTCATACTCAAAACACCGGCCAGAATGCCGAGTGGAGACCACCAGAAAAAGAGCATCAGAAAAAAAGTCGCTTGGAGAACTCAAAAGTAAAGACAATGCTGATTTATTTCTACGATTCCCAGGACATTATCCACAGAGAATTTGATTCGCCTGACCAAACGGTCAATGGTGAGTTTTAACTCGATTGAAGCGATTAATATCGAAATTCGTCACGTGCAGCATGAATATCGTGAAGACCGACCATTCGTCAAAACACAGTCACTCTTAGCATTATAACTCGGCTTCTAATGAAAGAAATGTCATAAACAGTTGAAACAACACTAACGAAGGTTGCTGCTTTCGACAACGAAAATATACAACAGGTAACGCCACTAGTTTCTTCTATTTTCGAAAACTTCGATTTCTTTTTGGACAGAGGGTGCATGCCCTAGTTCTAGGCATCATGTATGCACTGTGACTAGGTTGTATCCAGGTTCTGAGAGCAGCGTGTTTGCGAAGAGGTGGACCTCGGTCTACCACGAAGCATGAAGACAAGATTTTGATTATAACAACAAAACCTTATCGACTCATCACGGCAAGTCGGCTCCATTCAAGCATAGCTACGAGGATATCTCAACACACTATGGCAAGACGTCTGCGACAAGTAAGCCTATACATCCGAAGGCTTGTATTATGCATCCCTTTATCCACAGTTGTAGAGGACGATTTAAGTGGTGTTGTATCCATAGAAATTGTATAAAACACCAATACCATAATGTACTCTTTACAAGTGAGTCATTTTAATCTTTCCCACGATTCTTGACTACATTTAATCTGGCGTGAAACTGGTATTGCTTATCATTGCGAGAATGTTCTTGGAAGAGATAGATTCGGCGGTGTTGGGGTCATGCTGTGGGGAGACATTATGCTTAATGGACGCACCGAGTGCTGGAAAAAAGGGACTAGGACTGGTGAACGAGATTGCAACGAAGTTCTTCAACATCATGTTCGATTGTTCCGTGGTACTGTAGGCGAAGAATTCATTTTTATGGAGGACAGTGCGCATCACATTGTACATGAGCAGTGAAGGTACTTCTGGAAACCGAGGATATTATTCGAATCTAGTGACAAACATGCTCCCCAGATCTCAACCCATAGGACGTGTTTCAGAAGCAATAGGGAAATTTCCCTCCAGAAAACAAACAAGGCCTTATTCTTGCTCTGAAGGAGAAGTGGGTCAGATTGTCTTAAGAAATTCTGAATCACTTGGTGCTAAGCATGGTACGACGTTGTGAGAGCTGCATCACAGTGCAATTAGGAGTGGATGTATTCTATACTGAAATATCTCTGCACATAATTTTCTGTAATCACTGTACATTAATTCCTTAAATTCATTCTTAGGAAATTTGTAGCATTTGCCAAAAACGTATTGCAATTTAATTTCCACGAAATTTATAACACGTTTTTGTGTTATAAATTTCGTGTATATAATTTAATAAAATATAATTTATTAATATGCTATAAATGAATTTATGTGCAAGTCATGAAAAATCTTTCATATACAGGTAAAAATGTAGTTCATTCTTAGCTTTTGAACACTAGTGTAGATTAATCTCGTCTCTCTATTAGAAGAATTTTCTCCTTATGTGATCTGCATATTCGTGCACAGTGATATAGAATATTATACTTGACAAGAAATCGCTTTCTTCGGATTCTTCTTTTCATCTATATTTGTATTAGCATTAGTCTACAGAAGTATGAATGTAAAATATCTTCTAGGAATAAGCTTTTTGCTATGATATATTAAGAAGCATCAAGATCCTTGTTATCTTCCATAATGCACCACACATCCAAAAAGAAATATAGAACGTCATACATCATGATGAGAGTCACTACTCAGAGCGGTTTTATTTAACGGTTATTGAGATCTGCCATTCTATCTAGACTCGTGGAAATTCAAAATTAACGCGATTGGCTGATGTCACAATTAACAATCACCATAACGTTTACTGAACTCTGGATTTAAGAGTTGTATAAATTAAAGCTATAATAGTTCAAGACATATTAATACATCAACATTTTATTAGCATTATATTACGAAATAGTACCACCAAAAGAAGTAAACTATAATAACAGTTATTTTGTGTATTGATTGGTTGTTAATCTGACTAATTCTCCTCTCTTGTGGTATTAAAAACTGCAGTGTTCATTAGGCAAAATCTTGTCACTGAGCATGGGACTGATTAATTCATCTTCAGTCGAATAGCTCTTGCACATTGTTTCGCATTTTAGTCAGATTCCAATCCAGATTTTTCCAATCAAAAGGTCATAACCTAATAGTATCCCTTCCATGTGCGATTAGGAAAATACACCTTGTTACATAAATTCATCAAATAACTTCCGGATCTGCCTAAAAAAAACTGAATAAATATGTGGAAATTTGATATGAAAATAAAAATAAAAAAAACGTAAACCTAAGAAAATAGGCAAAGTGGAAAACATTTACTGCATTCTCAATGTCGACTGTATAAAATAAGCAAACCATTTTAGTAGTCAAGCAAAGTGAGGAGCCAGCTAATTAAAGTTGAAGAAATATATATCGGAAGACAGTTTCAATTCATTTATTATCAAAATAAATAAATAATCAGAAGAAAAATAAGAAGAAAATTTGAAGTATAATTTATTGAAACATTTTATTATAAACATTTTATTGTCAGCTTGTCTGGCCGATTGGTTAGCGTATCCGTTCTTCAGCTAAAAAGCTGATGGTTCGAATCCGGCCGTGGGTATGGATGTTTGTGATTGTCTGTGGAAATATTCGTTTGGTA
Organism: Typopeltis vanoorti; assembly: GCF_054136105.1. Classification (NCBI taxonomy): domain Eukaryota; kingdom Metazoa; phylum Arthropoda; class Arachnida; order Uropygi; family Thelyphonidae; genus Typopeltis; species Typopeltis vanoorti. Next base: position 127,585,233 of record NC_143549.1, read on the forward strand.
GATGACGGTGGTGGAGTTGCGGTCAGTTGGTGGATTGAGTGGAGTTGCAGACAAGGTGCCCTCCCTCGATGAATCTCTGGAGGTATGTAATAATAATAAAACATTACAACCAATACTTTCATTATTTCTAAAGAATCTGGTTTTTAATTCATTTATTTATTAACTTCCCAGCTCCTGGGAAGTTAATAAATAAATGAGAGGTCTGCAATATTTAAGCACGAAATGAAACGTGTAAGCAAAATATTTATAAAAATTCTGCCCGTCAATTAAAAAACAAAATTAAATGTTTACTCATCCGTATAATTAAAAAATCTGACATTCTAAAGTGCCTCTTATATTGAGTTAAAATTGTTTCTTACCAGTGGATCTCCATCGAAACCATTTGGCTGATCAGGACCCCAATTCAAGAAATCCAAGGGAGAATTATCTACCCAGATGTACTCTTCTTTAAAAACTCCCAGATGTAAACCTATCCATGTGCGTGCATGGCCCTCAGGAAGTATACTATTCAGAAAATCTAATTAAATAGAAATTTAAAAGTTAAAATTATTTCAAGACAAAATTGCGTCCAAAATCGATTTCTGATTTAGTAATAACAATAAAATTGATGTCTTCATTGGGTGTCTTAATTCAAATGCTTAATGACTATATAAAGATAAACATTTATTATTAAATAACCAGGTAAAAAATAATTTTCATGCCTGGATATTGTCATGCGTATGATGAATCTACATCCCTTTCTTCTTATTTACTTTATATACTCCTGCTGTATACAGGAGGAGTATCCAACCCGCGGGCCACGTGCGGCTTCATAAGATCTTAAACTTTTAACATTATTATGTGATGAGGAAAATATGCTGTATTTCTTTCAGTTTTGATACAGGAATTTGAGAATAGGTTTCAAGATTTCAGAAAAAAAGTATCAATTGTTTTGTATATTTGTCACTCCATCTTCAGTCGATATAAATATAGTATATTTATTTATATCGACTTAAAATTTTCAAATGGAATGTATAGGGTTGCAATCAGATATTCAACTCAAAGAAAAATTTCATTATGTCTCTTTGCGAGATTTCTATAAGACTTATCTTCGCAAAGAAAAATATCCTTCGCTTCACAATGAAGCTTTATTGGAATCATCGTGTGATCTCTTTTTGGTAGTAGGTACGTGCATTTGTGATCAACTATTTTCAAGAATGAAGCATACGAAGAGTAAAGTTAGATCAAAAATTTCTGAAGAGAACCTTCAGAGCTCACTATGAATTGCAACCCCATCCATCGACCACCCAGACATTCATCATTGGTTTCACGTAAACAAGGTCAAATATCATTTTTGTGTTTATTCTGCCCACTTTTTTTAATGTTATAATTAAAATTTTTAAAAATAAAGGAAGTGTTGTTACTTATATACATTAACTATATTATACATTTTATATGCGGCCCAAGAGAAATCTTCTTTACTCCATGTGATCCAAACAAGCCAAAAGGTTGGACAACCATGATATGGCATGTCACTTTTTCCTAACTTTCGATTTACCACTATCTAAAGTTTGTTTTATGTCATAGATAAAAAAAAAATGTGTTTATCCTTGAATCCTTAAGAACAAGAAAAAAAAATCTTGCTATTCGTAACGATACCGTTAATATTTAGTCACAGTGGTACATTTCTCCTTATCGGAATATTGCACCCGAATCCAAAATGCTTATCCTTTCTTGTATAAACATGTTATTAAAAAGGAAAATCTACAAAATGGTTATATCAGAAAGAAAAGAAAGAAGAAATTGCACGTTATTTGTCTTTTTTTTCTTTCTGTCACTAGTACATAAATTCATTCTTAAATTTAAATCCAAAGATAAATCATGCAATCATCTGAGAAGAACTAACACAGAATGGATCGAGCACTACGAGTCAGTAGGCCTGTTTAAGTTAGGATAGTTTTCTCTTTCATATGTACCATAAAACAGTTTTCGCAGTTCGCCATTCGAAAACTATCATATAGCGAATATATGAGGTCATTTTCTTTAAAGCACAAAACATCTTATACAAGAGAGGCAAAACGCATATACTCTGCTTTTCTTTAATTCCCTATGTCTTTAATTTCAATCATAATTCTCGCATTTCCCGATTAATACTGATATAAACATGAATCACATCAACTTCACAATGATCACGAGGTGAGTTTATGGGCGTTAATTTCATTCAGTATATCGGATTGAAGAGGAGAGAAAATAATAACCAGCTAACTTCTGCTTATTCAAAACAAATACAAAAGTCTATCTATTATTACATATAATGATGTCACCATAAGCGCAGTCGCGAGGAGGTCACAACAATTGCTCTTATTGGAAAAAATCTTAGTTCGAATTTCGGTCTAGAAATAAGGAAGCTTCATAAGGGCATTTCCATCTGGAAGTGAGTTATATAGTCTAATATGGAAATGACGATGTTTTCCACTCCTCGGACTTTTTCATCCAGAAAAGTAGACAAATCTGCCAGAAAAACACACGCAAATAGCAAATAACAGACGCAATGCATGGAGTCATAGTCGTAGTTGCTTCGGCTGTTAATTTCAAACAAACCAAGCAAATTAATTAATCTCTAGGAAGTAATAATGGCTAAAATCGCAATTGCAGCAATACGAATTCATCAAAAGTACTTCTAATTCTGAGAACATCATTTTATGATCTTTTAGGACCCTTTCAATCTTAAAATTTATATGCACCAAGCGTCATATTCTTGAAATATAAAGTCATATATTTTAAGAATTTCCACAAAATCTGCTCCAAGAACTTCTTGAATCACTGTTTCTCCTTCGATTCTGTAAATCCTGTCGCATACATCCTTATGGTTCCAAATAGTGCTTGATTTCAGCTTTTCTAACACGAATAATATGAATATAGTGTTGTATATTGTAGAATCATCCTACAAGATACAACAAGAACACTGTATGTTATACATAAATGAAATAGAAACTTTTATTTAATACCGTGTTGAACTTTACCCCGAAATACAGCATATATGCGGTTTGGCAAAGAATCCCTAAGGTGTTGGATTTCATCTATGTCTACAACATACCAGTCGTTCAGCAGAGAGTCCTTTAACTGGCTCAGATTTGAGAAAAGAGGATTTTTGTCAAGGATCTGATTTTCTAATATGTACCATTCATTTTCAGTAGGGTTCAGATGAACAATTCTTGTGCAATGGACAGTAGCATTGTCGTTCATGACAAAACCGTCATCTGCTGGATAAAAAGCCACATCAAGACACCACCTCCAAACCTTCAGTTGTATTTACAAGGCAAGCTGTGTTCATTGCTTCCTGTGGTAAGTGCCAAACTCTCTGTCTACTGTCGGCACAGAACAAGGTGTAACGTGACTGGTTGGACTCTATGATTGATTTGCAGTCTTTCTAGTGTCCAGTCACGGTATTCCTGACACCACTGTAGTCAACGTTTCCAGTTCTTCTCAGACATCAGTGCCTTCCATATCGGCTGCCAGTGTCGATCCTTTTCAATTCCCTGCGCATAGTTCCGAGATGTGAGTGGTGAACAGTTCTCATTAAATGCTTCGGTCAAATGCTGTACACATAAAGTTCTGCTTGTCGGTACGAGCCTTCTCTGACGACAGCAATCTCGTTCCTGACAGACTGTCTTAGAACCACAATCACTCATCTTAGTCAACCCACATGGGTTATTTCTCCACTGATTAAACACACCTAGGATGTCACCTTTTGAGAAATCAGTCAGTTCCGCTGCTCTTCTGTTGACGATCACTAACCAGCAGTATGCTTAAGTAGTTATCGAACATGTGGTAATGAACGTGAACAAGTATTTTGCGTATGCGCTGCGTAAGTGATGCTACTACATCCGCATAATGGTTTCTAATTCAGTGGCCGTGTGTGTCGATTTAATCGCTTGAAGTGATGTCAGAGTAGCTCCTTTATACCCCTTCTGCCGCCCATGAGTGCCTTTATTAGGATTGGACTTTTAATTGCCTTTACTGGCACTTTCTCTCTCTCTCTCTCTCTCTCTCTCTCATTACACATCTTTCTAGATGTGTAATGAGGCGGCTATACTCTGTTGCACATGAACCTATATTACTAGATCTTTTGAAATATTTTCTTTCCAAGAGTCCTGCAGATATATTACATGCAGTGTTTAGAAAATCGAACCGTAAAATCATATAAAATCTTTTGTTTCGAAAGCTTGGTTCGAATCTCCGTCTGAGGAGAGAGAAATATTTATAAAGCTGTTTCAAGTGAGGCTGAGTTGATGGGAACCATATTGAGCTGCTTCCTTTCCAAAAGTAAGTTTTTTTTCTTCCCTGGTATCTTCAGAATGAGAAAACTAGACGTAAGTCATATGTAGTTGAGATAATTAATGCACTTTTCTCGTGTCCTTAGTTACCTGGGGGTAATCTAAAATAATAACAAAAACGTGGTCTTCTTCATGTGTTAGAACCGGCATTTAGCCTACTTTCCAGACATAACCTCCATAAGAGTAATTGGAGAAATTGTTTGTGTTCATTGTGATATTTATACTTCCTAATATCAAATATATCAAACAAAATATATAATTAAAAGTAATATAACTTTTTGATATATTCAGCAATTTTAAAGCAGATCTCATTGTTACATTTATACCAAAATATCTGATTATATTTAAAGTAAGTAGAACAGAAATGAGGGTATAAAGCGCCTGTGGCAAGTGTCTAACTTGCGCCCCCTAACCCAAAAATGACCAAAATCTTGAGAAATTTAAATGTAACAAATTAAATTTTACTAAACGCAATATGTTAAATACTTACTATTAACCCCATCAAAATGAGTTGCAGTGTGTTGCAGAAATTGTGTGTCCAAAGCAGCGTATTGCCGAAATTTAAAAATACAGCATTAAAGAACAGACTTTTATATCTATTTATTTATTTTTATTTTTTACGTTTTGCGCCGCGATCCTAGTTGCGCTCGTGTCAGGCGCCTCTTTTTCAAACCCTCTGTTTTCGTCAACCTGCTTACTTTGAGTGCCGTAAGCAGTTTGTCGAAAACAGAAATGCATTAATCGAAATTCAAGAAGCGTAAAAGAATAATTTTCATTCTATAAAATTAATTTCAATGGTTGGAGAGATGTGATGCAAATAAACACCCGTATTCTCTAGTTTTTCTGAAAAAAAGGAATAATAACCAAGCAATGGCCATTAACTAACAATAATAATAGCAATAATATTCCCCAAGAAGTAATACTAATACCAATAACATCCACTTACTTTGCTCTTCTGTGCTATGAATTGAAGCCAAAACACCGCCAAATGACAAACACATTTTCAAGGCATCGTCCCATGATTTTCTTCCATCTATCCCGGATCCAAAAGTTTTGAAGCATTTATTTCCTGAAATGAAAACATAACCTTCAAGTAATGTTTTAAAATAAGCGTGTCTAAGTATTCAAATAAAGTATACAAATATTTTAAGGAAGCATATGCTTTGATTTACCATGTACTGATCCTACCAGAAAGAAAACTTGTCTTTGGAAGACTGGTCGGGCAGTGCATGAAGATTGTGAAGCGAGTAAAAGCTAAGTACAGCGTTTAACAAGGTAACAAGAAGAGCGTCAAAAATTGGGGAAAAAATATTTAATCACAGTGCTCATATTCGAAGTATTCCTCTCCTATCTTTCGAAATAACCATGAAAATAATTGTCGATGTCCAACTGTTACAAACAAACAAAAAAAATCGTATTTTCTAGAGGATGTACATAGAGGAAACATTGGAGTTTAAACACTGAAAACCCCTCTTCAGTTCTTGCAAGTTTCTTCTGATTATAAAGTTTTCTCACCTTTTCTCCTTCCATAAGCGAGGAGTATGAAGATTTACTTCCCTGTGAAACAACCACATAAATCGCTTTCCCCCTCTATCTTTTCAAAATTTTATTTGCATCATCCTCTCTAAGCTATAGCTGATTTTTGAAATAGTTTCCTTTTGGAAACGGAAACATTATTCTCCGAGTATAGAGAATGTGGCTGATGTTCTGGCCTTTCCTTTGTGGCTTCATTACTCTTCAATGAATTTTGATAGACTCATCTCTGCACTAGCTTTCTATACACCAACTGCAATCAGAATTGAAATAGACTATAAAACATACTACGCTACTTTTACCAGTAGCGTAGTTTGTTTTTCAACCAGCTACTTTTAGGAAGTCATTTTTAGACTCTTTTTTATCCAAGATAAAATTAAGTTGCGCAGTAATTTACCATAACAACTAGTGTGTTCAAGTATGTTTTCACTTTTTAATCAATTACTTCTTCCATACGTAAAAATCTACGAAATGGCTTAGGAAATGTTCGACTCCACCCTTCAATTAATCTTATGGTTTTTTTGTACCTACTGATATCAACTTAATTGTTAAATGCCTATCGCTTCCCGGATTTTCCTTTTCACTTTCGATCCTTTTTATAGTAAGGTGATGTTAGTGGATGCATAAGTAGGATTAGTAAGAAAAATATCGTGACATCGTTCTTTATATAAAAACAATTCTCCAATTCAGAAACACACACAGAGAGAGAGAGAGAGAGAGAGAGAGAGAAAGCGAATATTCGACTTTGTAATAAACTTAATAACTTTTATGAGAATTGTATTAAAACTTGATCTAATTCTCTGTTTCGGATATTTGACACTATTTCTAGGATGTCAGTGTTAAAAAATACTTGAAAACAGTAACGTGATCCAGATATATAAAATACTCTATCAAAACCAATTGATTCTGAAGAATTCACGAATGTAGAAAGTTTCTACATTCCTAAGAGAAATATTACCCGGCCACTACTACTTCTACTACTACTACTTTTGTTATTACCTTACATAATCAATCCGACTCTACTTTATTATCTTCTGTCTTATAAGTAACTGATGCATGCAAATCTCACATTTAATACTAATCATAAAAATTAGCAATCTTTATACTTACCAAAATGTTGCCAACTAGAAGGACAATCTCCCTGAAATGGAATGGATTGAACCTCTTTATTTATTTCTGTAGTTGGCGAGTCAGGATTCTTGCATCTGACTACCGTCTGTAAATTAAATTTGTCATCCCTCCATCCACCTAGAAAGAGAAATCGAACAAAAATGATGCATGATTGTGTAAAAAGGTATCTTCAGAGGAATGTTGCACACAAAGAAGAGTAATCAATGTAAGAATGTTACGCTCAATATTTAAGTGTAAAGAACAACAGAAAGAATTTCTACATAAAACTATCCATTAAACACTTCACAAAATCTAACAAATCCACATTTATATTCTGATACACATAAGCAAGTAAGTGCGCATCTTACCACCTTCGATACCGTTGCTCTGTGGTCGGAAGAGATAACATCTTGGAAAAATGCCACTTTCAATTCATAAATGAAGCTAATAACTTTTTCAATTGTTCTCAACAGAAGCTGAATCAATCAGGTCTGTGAAGGTCATCTTTTTGTCATTTTGTCATTTTTGTCATTTTTATACAAATCTATCCAAATATCATGTCAAAATAAGCTGAAGGGGGTGATGGACAGCAAGTATAATAGCTGGTGTAGTACTTGCGGTCTAGGTCTTCGGGAAGGAACTCAAGGTCAATGACGCTGACCATCCTGTGGAAGAAACGGCAAATTTCCATCAGAAGGTGGACATAAAAGCAACAAATATTGGCTTCAGATTGCTCGGTTAAAATTCATCCGTTTTTTAAAAAAATGTTTTTCTTTTCAAATTTACATTTTCTATTATATTGTTTTAATATAATATAATCATAATAATACTATTAGCACATATTTACCTTCTGAAATTTTATTGGTCAACATTATACTTGGGAAGATAAAGGATATCAAGAATCTCATAATCACTAAAACAGTGATTATCCAGATTAAACTGTGAGTAAAATTCAATAAAAACATGCCTAATCGGTTCAATATCAGCTTGATCTCTAATTTCGATCTTTCTGATGTTACGAGAGTGACTGCATACCATTACATACAAAAGAATCCGGTTACGCAGTCTCTGAAACCTGGAGCAGGTAGAGATATAAACTGATAGCTTATATTGGATAAAATTCATGACGGATATTTTTTCCCCTGGTACTGCACATTGCAGTAGTGATACTGTTTTCTTTATCTATGTGACATTCAGTTAGCACCATGAGACGGGATGAAGCTCCAAGGTGTTTTACTACAAAGGGGAATAAAATCCTCTCTTAACAACAATCAGAAATCCCGTTCGCTAAGCCAGGATTAGTTCATTATTTTGACAGTCATTAACTGGATTAAAAAGAAATCAAATTTACCGAAAGTAAGGTGATAAAAATGATTAAAATATAACACAGTCATAATGGAAGTGGTGATATAAGAAGTAAAAGGAAAAATTAAAAATGAATAAAATAAGAATAAAAGAGAAAGTAATATAGATATAATAACAAAAAAAAGTAGTAAAAGTTGCATACAGTATGTATAACCAAAGACCATGGTCAAACTCGTTACTGAAAAATGGTATATAACTGAAACAAATATAACCAGTGTCAAATATCTTAAGTTATGTAATGAAATAACATAACAATACATATAGCGTGTACATATGTACATATATCATAACAGAGCATGCATGAAGCAGTTACTGGAAAATTTCCATGCTGTAAGTTAAAATAAATCAACATTATTTAGTCTCTTAAGAGGAGAACATAAATAGCTACAAAGTAGGAAATTATGACCAACTGAGGAGTATACTGATTTCAGTGGAACGGGATCGGTTGGTGGATGGAAAGGATATCGACAGTGCATGGGAAGCATTTAAACAATACTTAAATGATGTGATATCAGAATGTGTCCCTAGAGTTCGAAGAATAAAAAGAGTAGGAGTCAAACGGATGTGTAATCGTATTAAGCAAGAAATTCGTAAGAAAAGGACGATGTGGAATGAATACAATTTGCATAAGGATGACGTCCGCTATGATAGTTATAAGCAGCAGGCTAGAATAGTCACAACTGTTGTACGGAAGGCAATGTCAGATTATGAAAGAAACTGACTTTGCGTGCTAAAGACAACCCACAAAAATTCTATCGATATGCTGCAAGTAAAAGGAAGAATAAATATGAAAGAATAACTATTCTAAATCCAGATGGCGTGAGAGTTACGGTTGCAGAAGAGGTTTTTCAGTTCACGAGTGCCCATTTCGTTAAAAGCTAGCAACTAGTGAAAGCAACATCGAGCTCACTGTTACCTCTTCACTAGATGAAGAAACGTAGGTGTGTGAGGCCGAAGTATTAGAGCTGTTGCACAAATTGAATAAGAATTCAGCAATAACAGATGTGCTGGTGGAATATCAGCACGTCTGCTAAAAGGGTGTTCAGCTGAACTTTCCATTCCTTTGACCAGGATGTTTAATATGAGTCTCAGAACAGGGAATATTCCTTATGAATTGAAGGAATGTATGGTAAATCCATTGCAATAAAGGTAGTGAAAACAGCGATGTATCAAATTATCGACCAATTAGTATCACAGGCGTGGTGGTGAAAATTTTGGAAAAATTAGTTAGGGCTCGCATTTAGAAATAGGTTGACAGTGAATCCCTACTTTGCAATGAACAACATGGGTCTTTGCAGAAGGGAAGGTTATGTTTTAGAAATTTGCTTACATTCTGTAGGAATGCTACTATTGAATTAGACAAGGGGAATGGATGCACCATGATACTTTTGGATTTTGCTAAAGCTTTTGACAGAATACAGCATGGCAGACTGCTGCATAATCGCGAAGTTCGAACTATCTTCTTCCCCTATCTGCAGAGAGGCTTTCTATAGCCCATTAATACAAGAAGACTGTAGGCGGGATAAAGGCTGCTCCCATTATCAAAGTACCTTAATTGAGTCAGCACCTGCAGAACACAAGAGGAGGGCATCACTACGGCACTGTTCTATAGATAGTGCTCCTTTAAAAGAGTCATATCTGGTGCCATCCCTTACCCAGAGCATGACTGGGTAAGGGATGGCACCAGACTCCTTCCTGGGTTCTAGTATATAACCTTATCAGGACGAGGATCAATGCCCTGTCAACTCGAGCCCGCAGAGCTCGTTGGGACAGTGAAGACTCAAACTATAGTGCTGGCTGCCACTACCGTGAGACATTGTCTCATATAGCCCAATGTTGCTTCCGCACCCATGGGAATGGCGTGCGGAGGCATGAAGACGTGGTCTCCATTCTGACCAACCGCTTTAACAACAAATGTTGGGAGACCGCGGTGGAACGCTGTTATAGGACCGCCGCGGGTTGGCGTAAGCCATACTTAGTGATTAAAAGAGATAGTGACGTTTAGCTGGTTGATGCCCAGGTGATGGGAACAGGGCGCCCATTAGCCTATAGCCATAATAATAAAGTAATCTATTATAAAAATAACCCAGATCTAGTTACTAAGATACGGGAGATGCATGTGGCAACTCCTAGGTTTACCAGCGCCACCATCTCTTTACATGGCGTATGGAGGGCAGATAGTTATAAGGACTTAAAACAGCTTATGGTTACGCAAAAGGATACCAAAGTTCTTTCCTTGAGGGCGCTACAGGGCACACTAGTGGCATGGCGCTGCCACCAGAGAATGACTACAACGATAATTAGAAGAGGCATAGGGTAAAACACTTGTAAAGGCTTAGACCTATATCAAGTCTGGACGTGATGTAAGGAAAGTAACCAATACAAACTTTAATGATTTTTTTTTATTATAAAAAAGTGGTGTTCCACATGGGTCTGTGCTTCGTCCAGGGTTATTCAATCTGTAAATTAATGATATTGGGAAGGATTGTCAAATCCTTTCCGATATGAATCAGGAATGCTGCTGATATGCAGTCTTTGCAGAATGCAAAATAGGCTGAAATTGTGTGCATCGTAAAATGGGTGTCAGTGCAATGTCAGTAATGTAAAGTCATTCACTTCGGCATGATTACATATCCAATGTCGTATTATATTGGTGGGATTAGGCTAGAAGAAACTGATAAGGCTAAGGATCTTGGAGAGCTAATAGATAGGAAGTTGACGTTTATGGCCGATATGGCAAAGATTGCAAATACAACTCAAAATATAATTGCAATTCTGAAAAACGTTGACATGTAAAGAAAATGATGTTATTTTGCCTCTTTACAAGGCCTTGATAACATCTCAGTTGGGCTATTGTGCGCAGGTCTGGTCTCCTGGTTTCCGTTGTTATTCTGATATATTAGAGAGAGTACAAAGACTATTGTTAAAAATGATATCAGAATTGTGGAATACTGATTATGAAGACATGTTGAGTATTTGTAGACTGCAGATAAACAGGAGAAAGAGGGGTGACATGATTGAGACTTATAAATTTCTGAAAGGGTCATACAGGATTTCAATTGATGGGAGTTTTTCAATTTATCGATGGTGGGAAATGGAAGAGAGGGCCTTCTTGGAAGATGAGAATGAAGGCTGCCAACAAGGGTGTAAGGGCTAGAGGATTCTCTCAGAGATTGGTGCGTAATTGGAATGAATTGCCATTGGATGTTGTGAGTAAAAGCAGTGTGAAAGAATTCAAGAATAAGTATGATAACTGGTGTGTGCAGTATGTGGCCTCCCTTGATTAGTCTCTGACTCCCTGGAGGTCTCTCTTATAATACTTTTTTTTCTTTTTTTTTCCTTTTTTTATTACATTGCATGCATTTGTTAGTTATTGCATATATTACATAAATTGTATTACATAAGATACATTACCTACATTTCTTTACATATGATACGTATATTACATACATTTGTTTACATATAATACATACATTAAACATATTGGTTTACATGTGATATGTACATTACATACATTTGGTTACATATTATATATCTTGGATGAGAAGTAATTTCTTTGCTTTCATCCTCGAAGCTTATATGTAAGCTTATCTGAGGATGACACCAGTTGGTTACTCTTTATTGGTTTATTTGCTGTGTTGGGAAGCTGCGAAATCTATGATTGAGAAATTCGCACGCACGCATGCACACACACACACACACACACACACACATACAATAACTTGGAATGTATTGATGAGGCGCTGAACTGGAAGCCTGAACGAATATATTGTGTTTCATTAAGTTTATATGGTATTTTGGGTGTGAGTTTCTTGTTCATAGTATGTCCTTAGAGCTCTTTTCAGGCTATTGTAGTTTGTAAGGTTCTGTATTCAAAAGGTAATTTGTTTATCATGTCTGCGATGTAGAAGTATCGTGTGGCCTTTCCGTAGTGGTTATTTTATTTATATGTGATATAATTAGTTGTCTGAGGTCTTGTAATGCGATATGCGTATCTGACTGTCCTGTAGTTGGCATCGAAATAATGTTTTAGCAAAGCTGCATAGTGACATAAATGTTTTGCTGTCAGTATTTTGTGTTCTGACATTGCAGTGTATATAAAGTCGTTATTCCCTCTTTGTTCCCAAAAGATCAGTTTTATGATTTTGAAATGTAACGAGGTTAATCTATTTGGTTTGTAGGGTGCACCGAAAGCATACGTTGTTATAGCGTATCTTAGTATATTTTGGAATAGTGCTTTGTATATTAGTGTTTTTAGGCGTGTGGGAACTATGTCTTTTAACATGTATAATTTGTTGTGTAGATGGTTTATGTGACTATTCCAGTTCATATCTGGATCGAAGTAAATTCCAAGGTATCGTATTGTTTCAATCTGAGTGATTATAGTGGTTTCGCTGTTCTGTGTGTTTTCTATGTTGGAAAGTGAATGTTAGATGATTATATATTTGTTATCAACTGGTCGTGTCAGTGAATTTCTGAATATCATTAAGTTTGTCTTATCTGAGTTCAGTTGTATGGAGTTTTTCGTGAGCCCGTCAGTGATCAGATTTATGTCATATTGCATATTTGTTTGGGCTATGTTTGTGTTGTTATGGATGGATTATCGCTGGATAGTCTGCGTATTGGAATATCTTACCTTTGAGTGGTAGCTGATTAATATCGTGCGTGTAAATGTTGAATAGAGTTGAGTAGAGTATAGCTCCCTGTAGTACTCCACAGGTTACTGATAGCTCTCTGCTTCGGTTTGAACCTATACATGTGACATGCTTTCTATTTTGGAGGTAGTTTGTAAACCACCTGTGCGGAAGCCCGTCTATTCCAACATGCTTCAGCTTTTATAACAAAGTTAGATGTGTGAGTGCATCAAATGCTTTACTTAGGTCAATAAAGACTTCCATGGCAATTTTGTTTTTGTCTAAGGCGGTATTAATTACGTTTGTAAAGTCTTCCAAGAGAGATGTTGGTCCCTTATTTTTCTGAAAACCATATTGTGTTTTGGGGATAATATGAAAGGTCTTTGTATATGCTGTGAGTTTCTTCAGTAAGATCCGCTCCATAATTTGATTGATAATTGGTAATGTTGCTACGGATCTGTAATTGCTGATTAAATTTCTTTTTCGGTGTTTGTATATGGGTGTGATTATGGCAGTCTTTAGCGTACTTGGTATCTGTCCTGTTTTAAATATTTTATTTATTAATTTTAGTAGGATAGGACTTAAACTAGTTGCATGTTGCATTATATCTTTAGGTCTTATACCATCAATTCCTGGGCTTTGTTTGATTTGATTTGATGTATCGCAGAGTTCTGCTTCTTTTATGATTGGGAATCATAATGTCTGTGTTGATTGTGGTTTAAGTGGAGGGTCATGTTTTGTGATTGGGGGAATATTTCTGTGCAGTTCTTGGATGGAGTCTGCAAAGTATTGGTTAAAATCATTTGCTAGTTGTTGGATAGGTTTTGAGTCTTTCATGAAGCTGTGTTTTATGGTTTCGGAGGGGTTGGTGTTGGGAACATAATCTAGCATCTCATTGATCCGATGCCAGGTTTGTTTCATGTTGTTTTGGGCAGAGGTTAGTTTGTCTCTGTAGTAGCTTCTTTTTGCATTTCTAATTTTTGTTGTAATGTGATTCCTGGTTATCTTATATTCAGTTTTTAAAGCTGTGTTATTTGTATATCGCTTTAATTCTTTCTATAAAGCGTCCTTTCTGTGTATTTTTAGGATTACGTTTTGTGTTATCCAAGGATTTTGTGTTTATATGATTAATAATAATAATAATAATAATAATAATAATATCCGAAAACGCAGTAAAAGTTGCAAATATCATGTATAACCAAAGACCGTGGTCAAAAAATGGTTACTGAAAAAAAGTATATAATACTGAAACCAATATTGCCAGTTTCAAATTATCTTAGGTTATGTAACGAAATAACATAAGAATATATATAGCGTGTGCATATGTGCATATATCATAACAGAGCATGCATGCATGAAGCAGTTACTGGACAATTTCAATACTATAAGTTTAAAATAAATTAACATTATTAACAGTAGTTATTTATATCCTCCTCTTAAGAGGAGGATATAAACAGCTACAACCCTAACATTATCACCATAGTTATCGATGATTTTAGTCTTCATCTCATTTCTTCCTTACAAGACGTTTTTGGAGTCTCCGTTCCATATATCAAAGATGTGTTTGAGAATCTCGCCAGATTTCTACATTATTAACGACCAAGCCTCCTTCTTTTCAATTTGCAAACTAAATTCATTCCTATAATCTGTTAAAGATAAATATCTTCCTTTCGTCCATCCAGTAATTTATAACATTCCTTGTAAGTTGGACTGCTTATATCCATCTAGAAGAATATCAGAAATGTAATCCAAATTTTTTTACTAGACGGATTTCGTCCAGCTTCTTTATCCTAATCAGTCAGATTTTGCC